>NW_019396234.1:843705-852073 GCF_000591075.1 Eurytemora carolleeae | reverse complement strand
AGATCTGAACACTTTTTATAAACTTTATTATTTTACAGATCTGAACACTTTTTATAAACTTTATTATTATACAGATCTGAACACTTTTTATAAACTTTATAATTATATAGATCTGAACACTTTTTATAAACTTTATAATTATACAGATCTGAACACTTTTTATAAACTTTTGCTAGAAAATTCTTTTGAAAAGAGATCTACCAACCCTGCGGCCCTTGTTGACAAAAAAAAACTTTTTCAAAGAGCTTTGAATGTCTGAATATTCAATATCCAGCGGGTTGATAATAAACCTCTATATAAGTTCATGCTAACAATGATCAAAAGAAAATTCTAAAATTTACAGAGGAATTACGTGTCCATGGGACAGCCATAGTACATTTGAATTTCCGAGCCCGGTCAACCTTTCCGGTCCCAGTTTGTACTGTATCGACGGGACATTGGGTAAATAAGGCAGACACTCAAAAGGACTAGCCGGTGCAACAAGGTTGACGCGGTCAGACATTAAGTTGAATTTACTTTTACTAAAGGGTCAGAGGTGCGTGTAACATTACCAATGTTTGGAGTCTAGAAATCAGGATAAGTTTACCAAAATCAACGAGAGTCTTCCTTTATAGGGGTTAAATGGTGTAAAAACCTAAAAAACTATATTTTCAGAGGGGTTTTATCTGTCTTACATATGACGACTGAAATGACTTAGTTTTTTCTTCACGCTAGTTAAAAACAATATCATTTTTGTTTCACACTTAATTTTTCTCTTTATGTTTTATTCAAAGCTTAAAAGAAAATATTTAGATAAAACCAAAGAGAATAGAATATATAGAGAGGAATTAAAAGAATCTCTCGGTATGAATTTTTTCAGTCCCTTTCAGCCTGAAAGGGAGTTCAAAGTGTACGAATCATGTAAATGTTCACAAATTATACGCAGTAAAGTACATTAATACAGTATGTTCCCTAGACTATCAATTTCAATTTCGAAATTTTTAAACTGTTAAATAAACTTTATAATTTGAATTAGTTGAATAAAAACATCATTTGATTTATAGTTATAACGGAAAATCATCGTTAGTTAAGTGAAAGTCTATGTGAAATGATCATTGGTCAATTACTCAATTATGAAATAAGCCTATTTCATAATTTGGTTTTTTTTAATATTAATTTTAGATTTTATTTTCAAAACACTTAGTTAAAGAAAATTTTTGAATTGAAGATTCTGATTCCAAAATAATTTTCCCATTTAAAAATTTGTAAAATGAATTTAAAATATTAAGTTTATCTCCATCCTCAATTTTAGTGGAAAAAAAGTTGAACCATATGTTGATATCTTGAATATTTCTAAAATATTGGCTTTCAAATAATTTTCAAGAAAATTTTTGTATAAAATGATGTTCCAGGGCCCAAAAGGTTATATAGCAAAAATATGTGAAGTACACCTGCAGTATGGAAACAGTACAACAAAATGGCCGTTTTACACTTTTTTCTAGTAAATTCCTCTCTATATATTCTATTCTCTATGGATAAAACGTATTATAAATATTTAGTTCAAACATGGTGAAGGAACTGAGTTTTCGTGACAAACTCTTATTTCTTTTTAACTATGGTGGTGTAACCTTTGATATTTAAAACTTATATTATTTGATCTAATAAAATTTATAGTTTGAAATATCTAAGGTATACCACATTGGGTCGCAAAGATAGTATTTTGTATTATTTCGTTTATTTTAGTTTAGTTTAGTTTAGTTTAATGTATTATTTTGTATAATTTTGTATTATTTTTATTATTTCAGTTTAGTTTAGTTTAATGTATTATTTTGTATAATTTTGTATTATTTTTATTATTTCAGTTTAGTTTAGTTTAGTTTAGTTTAGTTTAATGTATTATTTTGTATTATTTCAGTTTAGTTTAGTGTAGTTTAGTTTAATGTATTATTTTGTATTATTTTAGGTTGAAGAAAGACGACAAAGACAAAGATCTGTGACCAAAAACAGTTTTATTTACAGAAGTGTTAGAAACTCAAACAAATAGACGACATCACCGGCATTGGTACAATACAAATCTGTTTAAAACAATTTAGTGACATCTTTATTCAGTTTGTGTCATTGAATTTCAAATAAAATCATTTAGATTACTAGACTGTAAAATATTTTATCTTTTACTTTTAAAGATATTGTATGATATTTAACTTTAAAGATCAAGTATTTACATAAATAATCAATTTATTATTAAAAAAAGAGATTTTCATAAATATGTTTTTTTTGCTGTTTACAGTCACATCATGATCTTTATTTTAAGTTTTTTTAATCTTGATAAATCCACAGTAAATTTTCTTAAATAAAGAATTTGAGTCTTTTCCACATCATATATTTCCAAATCGCTATATCTTTGCAACCCAATGTCGTAGAGTTTAGATATATCAAACTATGAGTCCTGAATACAAATATGGGGATTAGAAATCGGAGTTTGTGGCAAAGACTCTATTTCTTTGAAGTCTCGACCATCTCAAATTTTTCCTTTATATAATTGAGACATAACAGTTTTACAATCTAAATGTACAATAAATTTATAAGGTTTAACTATTGTTTTCATTACAAAAGAATTCCAGTTATAGCAGACCTTAAGGAATAAAGCCGTCATATCTTTTTATCAACAATGTTTTCTAATCTTATATCATCATTGCTAAAGGCAGTATACAGAAATGTTCTGTCAGGATGAGAAATGTTTGTCCCTGCTAGTAATTCCAGACTCTCCCCATCCTCTAGTAGTACTTCTGAATCCCTTACCGTCCTCTAGTAGTATTTCCGGACCCTTTCTCGTCCTCTAGTAGTACTTCCAGACTCTTCCCGTCTTCTACTAGTACTTCCGGACCCCTTCCCGTCCTCTTGTAGTACATCCGGACCCCTTCCCGTCCTCTAGTAGTACATCCGGACCCTTTCTCATCTTCTAGTAGTACTTCCAGACTCTCCCCTACTCTACTAGTACTTCCGGACCCCTTCCCGTCCTCTTTTAGTATTTCCAGACCCTCCCCGTCTTCTAGTAGTACTTCCTGACCCCTAGCTTTCCGTCCTCTAGTGGTACATCCGTACCCTCCCCGTCCTCTAGTAATACTTCCTTACCTTCCCCGTCCTCTATTAATACTTCTGGACTCTCCCCGTCCTCTACTTGTACTTCCGGACTCTCCCCGTCATTTTGTAGTACTTCTGGACCCTCCCCGTCCTCTACTAGTATTTCGGACTCTCCCCGTCCTCTAGTAGTACTTCTGGACCCTTCCCGTCCCCTAGTAGTACTTCCGGACCCTCACCGTTCTCTATTAGTACTTTCGGACTCTCCCCGTCCTTTTGTAGTACTTCCGGACCCTCCCCGTCCTCTACTAGTACTTCCGGACCCTCCCCGTCCTCTATTAGTACTTCCGGACCCTCCCCGTCCTCTATTGGTACATCTGGACTCTCCATGTCCTCCAGTAGTACGTGTAGGCCCTTCCCAACCCTACCCTTGAAAAAGAAACATCTTCCATCATTTTTCTATTAAAGGTTAGGTTAGGTTAAGATAGAATGATAGTGAGGGGAGGTTGCTTTTTTCAGAGGGAGGAATGGGAAGGGATGTTCAACGGTAAATTAATAAGAATTTATTTCATTTTTATATGATACTTACAGGGTTCCCCACAAAAGGATGAGACTTCAGAGACGACTTTACAGAATGTATACGGTCTGTATACGGTCATACAAATTGGGGAAGTTGGAACATTCGACTTGGATCGTAAAAAAATCAAATTAATATCAAACAAATAATTTTCGATATTAAATCCTATAGTCATCGATTATTTTTCGACGCATTTGTATATAGTTGATATTTCATAATATTGTTTATTTTGTGTTTTTTTAAATTAATATTTTGCCTACAACTTGTTTTCACGACTGGCGCATTCCCGGAAAATATGGAAAATGTCGTCTTCATTATTAAAATCCTCGAAACAGGAATTAATGTTTTCAAAAGCCACTCTCAGATCATAGAAAGTTAAAATATTATTAAATATTAACTATATATGAATGCTTTATATATGCTTTGTTTGGAATTAAATTGATGTTGTTACGATCCGAGTCGTATGTTGCAAATTTCTGAATTTGTAAGGAATCTACGTTCTTCAGTATAAGACGTTTTTAAATATTTTCTCATTATAGACGCAACAGACAGAAGAAAGATTAGTAGCGATCAAAAGAGATTATTTATCGCGTAAGCCTATACCCCCTTTCATTTTTCGCGAACACTCCCTTTAAATAAGCCATTGAAATAGTATTATAAGCCACAAGACTAAATTCAATCTTAGAATCGTCATAATTCAAGAGTTTTCCGGTCGTCTTTACAGTCTCTTCCTTTGAGGGTAACCCTGTATATAGGATTTTACAAAAAATGGAGTGGGTGATTTTTTTTAACTCCCCTCACTCTATAGAAAACATTACCCATCATCATCATGTATCATCGATCGAATCGAGTCTTTGTAACATTTTCTTTGATAACTCATTTCAGAAAAAAATTAAACCACGATGTTCGTGTTCTTCTAGGGGTTAATAAACCACGATGTTCGTGTTCTTCTAGGGGTTATTTTTATTAAATTACACATCCTTGGGTGGTTTACCTTGTTGAATTTAACTCATTTTAAGAAGTGTATCAACATGAATTGAGTCCCAAAATCTGTTGATATTTTTAATCTAAAATCTTTAAAAACTCTTTTTTTTTAGAAGAAAAAAATTGTTTAGCATTAATTTAGCTGGACTGACGTCTAAAAAGTAAGGTACTTAAAATATAAATTCTTTAAAATTGAAAATTTTGTACAAAATCTAATACTGATAAAACTTAATAAACAAGTTCAATAATTCTTCATTATAAAGCTCTCTGCCAAATATTAAAACATTTTTGATGCAGTCTGTTTAAGTCATAGATTAATAAAAACACAGATATAACATTAGATGTCGTCTTTTCAAGATATAGGGATTTTTCGTTCACAATAACTCTGAGGCAGAAGCCCAAATGAGTTACGCGCATGCTGGTTTGAACAGGCTCTTTGTCTTGTAATTCTACGCATAATGCGCATAACTCCTTTGGGCGTCTGCCTCAGGGTTATTGTGAACGAAAAACCCCTGAATCTTGAAAAGACGACATCAAGTGTTTTATCTGTGTTGTTATTAATCTTTGGTTTAAGTGTTAAAAAGTTTTACCGAAATTTAGGCCTTTATCTTTAATAGCCTCTTCTTCCTGCTCCACCCGGCAACCCAGCTTTATTTTTTATTTTTGTTTTGTGAAGAACCGTCCTTTTTGGTAAAAAAAACTTACATTTTGTAAATATTTTTTGTACTTTTTGTAAAACTTGAATGATTTTCGTTTTGAATAACTTCTGCTGAAACTCTGAATAACTTTTTGATGAAACAAAAAAAACAATTGCAAAGTTTTCATATTAAAAATAAGACAAAACATATTCTAAATTTTGTTTTAAAAATAAAACTTTGACGTAACATCGACAGTTTACGGTCTGACAATCTTATTCATTCTTTAGGGTCTGAGAAATAGATATCTTGTTAATAAATCTAAAAAATGGAAATCTTGTAAACAAATCTAAAAAATGGAAATCTTTTAAACAAATCTAAAAAATGGAAATCTTGTAAACAAATCTAAAAAATGGAAATCTTGTAAACAAATCTAAAAAATGGAAATCTTGTAAACAAATCTAAAAAATGGAAATCTTGTAAACAAATCTAAAAAATGGAAATCTTGTAAACAAATCTAAAAAATGGAAATCTTGTAAACAAATCTAAAAAATGGAAATCTTGTAAACAAATCTAAAAAATGGAAATCTTGTAAACAAATCTAAAAAATGGAAATCTTGTAAACAAATCTAAAAAATGGAAATCTTGTATACAAATCTAAAAAATGGAAATCTTGTATATAAATCTAAAAAATGGAAATCTTGTATATAATCTAAAAAATGGAAATCTTGTAAACAAATCTAAGAAATGGGCAGTTATTCTTGAAGAATGGCAAAAGCTTGGTTTACAATGCCAAAAAAAAATTCCTAGTTTTTGCGTACCCCAAGGACACGTCCACAAAACGTTATGCCTGGTCTTTTATGGAGTTTGGGCGAAAATGTCACTATTCAAGACGTCCTGCTGTTTTATAGGATAACTTTTGTATCTTTTAATAGATTTTTGTAAAACTTTGGAATAAAATAGAATATACATTTTCTAAGCGATTTCTGTAAAAAAAAATATTTTTTGACAAAAAACTATTTTAGTGGATTGTGGTTTTGTATGTTCAAAAAAAGATTTTTGAATTTGATTTACTTTATTTCAGTATTTTTCCATCTAAAGCACAACTCTATCACTTTTTATGGTGTATTGTTAATCAACGCTAATCAAGTTTTTTACTCGCCCTGTGTCCGAATTTAATGAATTTAAGCCTTGTCTCAAATCCCCCAAAAGCCGGTTTCAATTGAGCACCGGCTTAAATCTTCAAATATAAAATAAAATTTTAAGTGGAACCAACAATATTTGAGCCGCGGCTTAAATTTAAACCGCGGCTAAAATTCTTTAAATTCGACCTCAGTATATTTGAATATAAAGTGAAAGATTTAGTATTTTTCATTAATTTTGAGACGCCAGGGCGAGAAAAAAATATTTTTTTTTTACTTTATTGAATGAAATTCTGGTTAGTTTGCCGTCTATCTATATAATCTATATAATCTATATAATCTATATAATATATATAATATATATAATATATATTTATGTTAGCTATGCCTGGACTTCGGTTAGTAAATCCTATAAGGGGAAGGAAAATGTAAAATAAAATACGAAATTAGGTAATTCATCTTTAACGTTTTTAAAAACTATCTAAGAATATCTGTATTTTTTTTAACCTAAATACTCTCGGAGGTTCTCTGGATCCTTCGAATTCAAAAGTATCCTCCGAATCCTCCAAAATATCTGAACAGTGCAGAATTCAAGATTATGAAACTAAAGAGCAAGGGTGTAATGCAAGGAAAGTTAATTGCAGTTGCGTATACTCTGCGTACACATTGAAACCAGTTCTCTCTGGGCGGAATTTGTAAACAAGAATAGATGCATTCGTGTTCGTATAGTATCCGAGGAGGTAAAAAGCATTAAATTTTGATAATTTTGATAATTCACATAATAATTTCCTATGACCAGAATATTTCATTGATTAAGAGGAAGTATTTATTATTTGTAAAAAATTTCAGAATTTTTAAAAATAAAATTTCGTTTTTTTATTTTTAATTAATTATTACGATCGACAACATCACCAACAAGTGGGACATTGATAGCTGTTCTAAGCATGGTATTTTAAAAATATCCGATTTCTTATTTTAGCCTTTTTGTATACCTAAGAAATCCCGCTGCCTAGGAGTTCTCGGCTGCTCTGGAGAATCCTTTTCAGTCAAATCTAAATATTTCAATTATTTTAATTCATTCAAATATTTGGATTTGATTATTGGCCTCAACCTCTAATTTTGTAATTCTTCTTTACATACAACGGAATTGAGTCTTTGCCACAAACTTAAATTTTCTTAAATTTGCAACAAACAACCTTTCATTTTTCAAAATTAGATTATTTGATCTAACAGAATTAATAGTTTGAAATATCTAAGGTCTATGACATTGGGTTGCAGAGATAAAGGGATTTGAAAATCGGAGTTTGTCGCAAAGACTCAATTCCTTTGGAACTATATTTTAAACTGTCANTTCAGCAAGAATTCAAAATTGCTCCCTATAAAAAGTATTTTACATAAATACTTTATAAACACAAATTATAAATGACATTAGCCTCGAATATTTTTTTCAAAAAATAATCATTTCGATATAAAATTAATGGGCGGACTAAAATTAACGTGATACCGGTCCCAAACGTACCGGCATATGTGAGACTGCTAGTGCTAGAGAGTCACCAGTGTGACCAGTACCACCACCCCACCACTCCACCAGTGACCAGCGGCAGCCAGTAGTCACTACTCACAGTCTCACTTCACTTCACTAGTGATAGTCAGTACTCAGTACTCAGCAGTCACTCAGGTCAGTCAGTCTCACTCTCAACCCTCACATTAGATCACACAGCTCAGTAGTCAGTATGGTGGGAAGCTTTGCTAGAAGAAATAATATAATTCAAGATTAACAAATATCAGAATAATCAAACAGAGATTTAGCGAACAAAAAAGAATTAGTTCAACTAGATCTACCTATTTGAACTACTGCTGCCATAAACATTTGAAAAAGTGGTTCAACTAAGCATACCTGTAGTACAACCAGCTATCTTTTCTCTAACTCCGACCTCAGGTATCGTTTAAAAATCATTATTATTATTGGAAAT
>NW_019396234.1:785724-843063 GCF_000591075.1 Eurytemora carolleeae | reverse complement strand
TATTACTATTATTACTATACTATTACTAATATTACTATACTATTAATATTACTATATTTACTATCATAATTATTATCAGGGGCGCCACTAGCATTTTGTTAACAGAGGTGCGACATTTTTGTATGTTGGAGGGGGTGGGGTTGGGGTGGGGGAATGGGTTCAGGTTTGGCTCTGTGTTCAATGTAAACTATCTATTTGCTTATATATCCTTCTCAGCTTGTTTTTAGAATTTTTACCTATTTTTTGTCTTATTTATCCCATATTTTATGGTAAATATTTTTATGTATTCGTTGCCTGTAAGTCCCTCGCTGAATCAGAAGTTAAAATTAGTAAAAAAAATCAAATTATAAATGATGCGCGAATTGCCAAAGAAAATGAATTATTTCTATTATTAATGAGCAATATTTGATTAAGATGGTGTACCATCCTGATCATGATAGAAGTGAGGGAGTGGGAGGGGACGAAATTAGATTTGCACCCCCCTCCCCCTAGTTGCACCACTGATTATTATCATCACTACTATTTTCATTATTATTATCACTGCTCCTATTATTATTATTATTATCATTTTTATCATTATATTATCATGATTATCAAATATTTCAGCATAAAAAAATCAGGGAAAAAATCGGGTTTTTTTCTGTTTTATTTGACGGATTTACAAAATTCGTAATTTTTCAATTTCCACCATGTAAATTGCAACAACAAAAATTAATCAGGCAAACAGATGATTTAATATTTAATTCACGTCTTTAATTTAAAACTTTGTGACAAAATTCTCCATTTATTTATTCCTAATTTGCAGGGAGCTCACAGCGCTAAAATGAAGAAATACTCCTGTTCTATCTGCAACAAACAAGTAGGGAATCTGAAGACTCACATGAGAACCCATACACTGGAGAAACCCTACCCTTGTGATCAGTGTGAGAAAAGGTGCGATCAACTATCTAATTTAAAAACGCATATTCATCTAGTGCATGGAGACACAAATGAGCGCCCGTATAAGTGTGACATCTGTGGGAATTCGTTCAGAATGAAGAATACTCTAAAACTTCACATAAAAACCCACATACAAGAGAAAAGCTTTAGCTGTATGGAATGTGATAAAGAGTTTCGAACCGAATCAAATCTTAAGAATCACATGACCACCCATTTAGGTGAAAAGAGTCATAAATGTGAGACATGCGGAAAATCATTTGCAAGAAATGACACTTTGACCATGCATGTTAGAACACACACCGGAGAAAAACCGTATCACTGTGATATTTGTGATACAAATTTCAGCACTAACAGTTATCTCATTGTTCATAAAAGAACCCACAATAATACCAGGCTATACAAATGTGATATCTGCCAAAAAGAATTTACGCAGAGCAGTCACTTACATACTCACATGAAAGGTGTTCACCTGCAGCTTAAACCATTTCCATGTAGCGTCTGCCAAAAGGGGTTTACCTCATTATCTATAGTAAAGAATCACATGAAATCCCATACTGGAGAAACATCTTGTGAATGTGCTCTGTGCGGAAAATCGTTTGCTCGGGTTCGATCATTGAAGAACCACATAAGTTCAGTACACGAAGGCAGGAAGGATTTCAAATGTAATATCTGTGAGAAACTGTTTTGCCGACAGGATGTTTTGGCAGCACATGCAAGAATTCACACAGGAGAACTTCCCTATGGATGTAAACAATGTGGAGAAAGGTTTAGAAGACTGGACTACTTAAAAGAGCATAGTGAAATCCATGTAATAGTAAAAAAAGAAAGTTAAATTTCATTATTTTCGAATAAATATTTTTTTCTGTTACGCTCAAATTATTTCTTGTTATAAAGTTACAGGGTTCTGGGTTACCCATCAAGTATGAAACTACAGACGAAGGTTAGAAATTTATTCAGTATTTTTTCTTATATTCAAGGTTCCCTTGAAAATCACTTAATAAGCCAATATAAGACTCAATAGTTAAAGAGTTACAGATCGCCACAGAGGCTCAGTCATTGTGGGTAACACTGTTCATTTCCGAAATTATTATTTCTAGCAAACGAATTTGTTTTGTCACACTGTGTGCACTGCACAATTACTGTGTTTTATGTTCACTGCAAATATCTATAAAATAAAGCTATTTTGCTCATATATCATCCTTAACTAAGCTTTCGGTGCATTCTTCTCCATGCAATTTTCTCCAGTGCACTGACCAAAGAAAAAAAGCGTTTAGTGGAACCCATATGAATACCCTGGGGATAACATAGGCTAAAAAATCAAAAATGTTTTTTAAAGATTAAAATTTGTTTCTTCAAAAATCAAAATTTTTATTTTTTTTTATTTTCAAATCTATTTTTTAAAAGTGTATTCAAAATTCAACGGGCAACGCCGGGAACTTTAAAATAACATTTTTTGTCTATTTAAAGTCTCCTTCCTATTCAAAAGTTCAATTGGTCTGACTTATAATGATACCTAGCTAGAGATAGCTGTAGAGTTTACATATTCTTATTTGTACAGATATACAATACATTTTACATACAGTACAATACGTTATACATACAGTACACATTATACATACAGTACACATTGAACAATACATTATACATACAGTACACATCAAACAATACATTATAATAATATACATACAGTACACATTAAACAAGAAGAATTATAAACATAAATACTTTTCAATCCATGACACAGGCGCGTAGGGGGCGGTTCCTCTGTGCCCCCCTAGAGCCATAGGGAGGCTCTAGTTTATTAAACAATAAACTTACATATATATTAAGATTTTTTACTTTTCTTATCAATCGACAATGTCACAATTTGTCCATTTTATGATTATTTCTCAAATTCATTCAGACGTCCTAGACCAGGTTTCCAATGAGGATATTCAAAAAACATTTATTTTTAAAAAACCACGAGTTCTTGAATTTGGAGGCTTTTGATTATTTTTTGTGAACTCTAAGGCCATACCATTCGAATGGAATGCTATTTTTAACCCGTTTTTTAATGGTTCAAAACAGCTGCATGTTTCCATAACTTCTTACCTAAATTTCTTTTTTTTTCTTATTTTAACCCATGGATTGAAAAATCTTCCTCAGTAATATGTATAATGTAGATGCAAACATTACCCACTGGGCATATTTATTGGTTAAGGAAATTTAAATTTAAAGAAAAAACGGAAATTTAAGAATATTTCTATCAGCAATGTTTTGGGACATCTTTTCTCTCACAAAGCGCCACAAATACAGAATAAGGTATCGTGAAAAAGCTTTAAATAACACTGTCTCCAGTGTAATCTAGTTATAATGTAATATAATATGATAAAAAATAAAAAATATATTTTTAAAAGTTTTTGCTCTTTTACTACTAGACTGGTATGATTGGTAATTATGGTCAGATGACTAGTCTAATAGTCAGCCTTCAGGTAGAGAAATATAGATTTTAAAATTTATTTTTCTTAATACCGGTTTTTAGGGGGATGCACATCAACCTTTAGGGTGGTGCACAAAAAAGGGTGCATCCCCCTAAGCTAAACTTCCACTACGCCCCTGCCATGACACCTCAAAGCTAGGCTGGGCTACGGAAAGAACGGAAAATAAAAAAAACGAGCGAATGTGTTTCAAAAGATCGGTGTAAATTTGCTGTTTCAAATTGCATGAAATTTACAAAAACGAAGAAAAGATTATTTTTTTTATGTTTTTTTTTTTACATGTTTTGATGTTTACGATTTCTAATATATCTTCCGAACGTTGTTAACGTTTAGTTCTTTGCTATTAGAGTTGGTGACAACCATAGATTAATTAACAATAAGAGATAAAACACTAGATGTCGTTTTTTTAGATTAAGGGGATTTCCGCTCACAATATCCCTGAGATAGAAGCAGGCGCGTACACAGGATTTTAGCCAGGGGGGGGGCGGAGCGCGAATTTTTTTTTAGCCCCCCTGCCTGATGTTTGCCCCCACCCCCCCTGGAATTGTTTCGTTCAAAAAGTCAATTAACACCATAAAAATACACCAAAAAGACTACATTTTTGGGTGTTACTAACCTTATAGAGTCTAAAAATTATTCCTTTGCTCGAAAAACTAACTTATCTTTTTAACTTTATAAATTTATCACTTAACTTAATCACAGCTAACTAAATCAATAATCACAGCATCATTAAAAAATTATATTTTCACTAATAAACGAAATTTTTTTCTGAAATTTTTAGATAGAATTTACTCAATCTACATATTCACTAACTCTATTAAGCTTAAATTTTCTGGGATATGCTTGCTCAAACATTTCAATGATTTTCTCAGTAGAGAGCTAAGACAGCCTTGTAGGGCGAAACGCCATAAGTGCAAGATCGTTAAGTCTGCTCTCCGTAATATATAGTACATCTTGTGTAATGAAGTATTCTCTTTAGAAGGCTAAAACTTTTCTCTCCCTGTATTAACAGTGAATTTAGACAAATCCTTAGTCTTTGTCATTTTCAGGTGTTACTTTTTAAACGTAGTTTCCTTTTAATTTTGTATTTTCCAGGGATGGCAGAGCCCCCCCCCCCTGGAACTCCCAGGGGGGGCAAGAGGACTACTGCCCCCTTTGGTACGCCACTAGGTACATAGAAGCCCAAAGTATGCAGCTTTGAATGACAATACAGAGAGAGAAAGAGAAAACGGGGTTAGAAATTTAAGTTTGTGGGAAAGACTCAATTTCTTTGGTTTTCGGTTAAAACTGGGTTTCCAACCTCCCAAACTAATATCTATATAAGGTCCTATTAAAACTCACGAATCCATTGACTGATTTTCCCAAAAAAATTGTGGAATTTGGTAGAACCACGGGACGGGAATATTCTAAGCTCCTGGCTGAACAATTATGGGTTGACTCAGTTTCCATAAAAACTGTATTAAATTTAAACTATGGAGGTGGTGCTTTTCCAGACATTGTAATTTTCCACTATAATATTTCTATTAGTTGCTAAATGATAAACGTAATGATAAATGTTTTTGGAATATTTGCTATAGGGGTGTAGATATATAGGACAAATCGAAGAAAAAAACCTGCAATTTTATATTATAGTTTAAAACTTTTTTTGAAGCCCCTTTTCATCAAATCCTCTTTTTATTTACCCCGTGAATTTTATATTAGGCACAATCAGCAATAGGGGGCCGGGTAAGGGGAGGGAGGGAGTGAGTGAGGGAGGGGGGGGGCAAGTGGGTTCCGGGGAGTAAGGAATATTCCTTACTCCCTGGTGGGTTCCCAACCGGGCATAATGGGTGCCGTTTTTTCAAAAAACAGCATAATTGAAAATTAAAAATCATCCAATATTTTGAAAGAGCATAGTGGCACAATTTAGCATAATTTTAGAATTTGTTTGAAAAAAGCACAAATTTTTAAAAATCATCATAATTTTAGGCTATGTCCCAAAAAATATATTTTTTCTGAAATATCATCATAATTTGAAAATATTTACAAGATTCTATGAAATTTCTCAGAGTGTCAAGTTTCTCTCCACTGTAAGATATTTTCTGTAGACCCATTCGTAGACCCCCCATCCCCTTTAAGAGTAGGGGGGAGTCTTACAGATATTTTTTATTCTTGCTAAATTTTGAAATTGTAGATTTAAAAATGGAATAAAACGGCATAATTTTCAATTTTACAGAAAAAAAGCATAAAATGGCATAATTTGATATCTGGATCAGCATATCTGAGCTCCAGAAAAGGTTGGCAACCCTTGCCAGCTAGGCTTAAAAATAGGTTTGGGTCGAGGATGCATATAGGCATATTTATTTTCTTATTCACTTCTTAATTCTCATACATTTACGCGACATTCTTTCAATTATTCAATTCTCTTCCTTCTCTACTAGAGACTCCTCTACATTTTCATCTCTTTCTCTTTCAGTTAAAACTCGGTGATGGTGATGGACCAAACCTCTGTAGAGTAAATAAAGTATATGTTAGTTCCATATTATATTGAAAATATATTTCGGTCTGGGTTGTCACTCGTCAGTTCTAACAATATAATAACCATCCAACTCGATGATAAAAAATGTTAAAAAATCGCAATAAAATAAACAAACAAAAAAGGTTATTAAAAAAAATGTTCCGTCAACTGGACAAAAAGAATGTTTCAAGACAATTATTTTGTTTATTTTGTTTCTGTCATGAATATTAAAAACAAACTGTTTATATGTGTATGATTGTATAGTGGTTGTGGGGNTTTCTTTATGTTTTGACTGCATACGGTTGTACTTAGTAGGGGGGGGTTGCTTGTTTAAGGAGGAATATTTCAACCTTATAATTGGACCTAAACTTTTCTCTTTCATTCTATCTTAATCTTATTCTTTAATCCAAGTACTTTTCAAACCTTTCAATCTTCCTTCTCTTCTTTAAACTACAGAAAATCAAATATTTGCAAAAAAGGGCAAATAAAGCAGTAAATAATAGTTCATTTTAAAGCATATTCAGGTCTGATATTTTTCAGATTAGAACTTCTAAATCTTGATGATACATATAAACTAGGTGTTCTCTCTTTTATGCATAAATACTTTTATAACAAACCTTCCAATTTCCTTCCATGATATGCTTAATTCTTTAGCTGAACCAAATAGAACAAAATCATATAAACTTGAGCAGGTTCTTTTAAAACGCTATAGAATGTTTTGCTTCCGCTTTATTAGAGCTTAAAGAAAATAAATCTGCAGAACTGTTTAAAAGAAAAATATTCAAAAACTATTTAAATAACGTTATGCAAATTATATCTGTAAAAAAATAACTGTTTTTCATGTGGATAAACAATTAGTCTTTGCTATCTTCTTCACCCTGTAATTCATAAACATGATTCTAATAATATATGTTAAACCTTCTGTTACAATCCTTCCGCTCAGTACCCACCCTATCCCTTATACTTTTTCACCCCCTCCTTACCTTATTCCTGATTTATCATCATTGTTTTGTTTAAAATGTACACTGTACAGTGTACACTGTACATCCATCTATTTATTTACAATTCTTATTCGCTTATCATGGGCCAACCAATCAAAACAATCAACTCTCGTGCTTTGTGAATATATGAATTCTTTCTAATAAACTACATCATTTTCAATTCTTTCTCTTTTTTCTCGATAATTCAATTCTGCGTTTTTAACATATTAAGCCCTTTATAGTGGGGGGGGGGGGGTTACAATGTACGGGTTTTATTCGGGCGTACAGTTCGTACAGTAAGACCATAAAACTGTAGAATGGACTACAACTTTTAGATTTAGTTTTTATTGAATAGTCTAATAAACACGAGACGCAGCAATTGTGCACTGAACACAGACCCATTTTGCTTAATATGGCTTTTAAGCTACTATATAAGTAAGATAATTGCTTAATACTTCAACACCAAATACACTTAAAAGATTGGTATAATGTCGTCTTCATATTCCACAGTTTAAATAATCGCTGTTTAATTGTTTAAACCCTGCTTTGTGTTTGCTGGGCTCGATGGGCACTGGGAGTGGGAACTAAACAGACGAAGAAGGTCAAATGAAATAAACGTTATATATTCTGGTCCGAGTTTGGTCCATCAGATGAGAAAAAAAATTTATCCGCGGTTATATATTAGAAATTTAAAATATTTTCATTCTTCTCAAAAATCCCAATAACTCTTCATCGGGGGTGTACGAGGGGGAGGGGGCCGGGGTGCACAGGTCCCCTCTCAGCGTGCTCCTCCTGAGGGAGGCACTCATTTAATACATCTGCTTGCATTTCCCTTCCTCAGGCAATATTCATTCTACATTGCATTGCATAGCAATTACCCAAGCTAAAAGATTTAAAGCTTTGTCTGATCAAGTATTGCATTGAATATCTTTGTTTCCCATATGAAAACTTTTATTACATTTTGAAAAATTTTATTAGAAAACTGATTTATTTTTTAATTACATCGTATAATAAAAAATCAGAGGCGTATTCAGGAATTTGTGCAGGGGGGGGGGGCTTAAATTTTTTTCTCTTTCCAGGAGGGGGGGCTCAGCATCCGTTGGGGTCTGAAAACCCCCTGAAATCAATAGATTTCACTGGTCCAGGGGGGTGTTTAACCCCCATAGCCCCCCCCCCTGAATACGCCTCTGTAAAAAATACTTTAAATCTCCCTTTTGCCCTTAACTAAAAAAGTTTTATTAAAAAAGATTTAATCAATACTGCCTTCAGTGTAAATATATTTTTGATATCATTTTATAATATAATATGTATCAATCCTATGAAAAATAGATATCAATATAATATATGTATCAATCCTAATGAAAATATAGATATTTTTAAAAAAACGTTTCCATCTCTATTTTTCACCCATTGAAGCTTCCACCACAGAGGGAGTTTTTAATGAGTCCACTTAAGAAAATTGCATAAATAATTTATTAACACTTGTAATCTGGAAATGTCACTGTGTATATGATCGAATAGTTTACCTGAACATACAGAGCGTCCCATATCATATTAGATCTCCAATCTTTAACACCTAAATACGCACATACAGGGTGTCCCAATAAACATGGGAATTTAGTGACGAATTCGATATCGTCTTTTTAAATAATTCTTTGATTTAGTATAGTGATACCTACTGAGAAAGCTGTAATCTGTAAGAGATCCGTCTGCTATGTTCACATTTTGTTTGTTTATGTTTTGACTGCATACGGTTGTACTTAGTAAAACAAGAAAATTGCAGTATACAAACTGAGCCCAAAACTTAAGACAGGGTATCGTTATGAAAACCAGTTTTGAAACCCGGGTTTCAAGATTGGGGTTAGGCAGTTTTGTGGATATTTGTGGATATCAATATTTTTGTTGTGAAATATTATTTCATTAAGTTTCTTCATATTCTTCATTTTTTAAAATTTCTGAAATCAAAATCTACACAATTGCCAAGACCCCAAAAAGGAAACTCGGGAGTTTCGTTCAACGATACTCTTTTAAATTTCGGGCTCAGAGTAAACTTGTCCGTCTTCACTGTTCATCTTGCGGAGAACTTATAGACACATCTTTACAGTCTTTTACCCTTTTCATAAAATAAATCCTAGCAGATATGTTAATATTATGGCTTTTGAAATTAGGTATTACAATGCTAATTCATAACAGTCCTGATGTTATTTTGAAACTATATAATATTTACTGTTGTAGTTTTTATGGATCTAGTATTTGGGACTTGAGTTCCCAATGTGTTTCAAAATTGTATACAGCATGGAATACTGCTATTAGAATTCTTTGTAATGTACCTAGAGATACGCATTCTACGCATAGGTACTTGATTGAAAGTATTTCACAATGTTTACATGTAAAAACAATGTTAGCTAGCAGATATGTGTCGTTCTATGAGACTATTGAAGCAAGTTCTAAGCAAAGCTTTGCATTAGATTTCTTTCTAATATATGTAAAAATGACCTCAACACAGTTCTTGGCAGAAATTTATTTTCTATTGCAAATGATTGTTCTGTAAATCCTTTGGATCTTAGTAAAATGTTAGTTAAGAAACAAATGAAATATGTTGATGTCCCATTGGAGCATGAATGGAAAGTTCCGGTTTTACAAGAACTTTTAAATACAAGAATGAATAATTTATATGTTGAAGGATTCGATGATTACGTAATAACTGAAATGATAAATATGTTATGTTGTGATTAAAAATCAATGTTTTCTATTTGTGCATAATTTTGCATATTTTTTCTCTTTTCTTTTATTTAAACTACACCATTTATATATGTATTTATGTCTTTGAGTGTGAATAAATCTTTATAAAAATAACAAAGACGATATCGAATTCGTCACTGAATTCCCATGTTTTTTTGGACACCCTGTATATTTCAAGGGGGGCCACAATTTGTTGCCAAGGATAGGCACCAATTTTTTTTTGGCGCGCTGACGCGCGCATAAAGTGCCCCCCTCCCTATACAAATGATTTCATACGCCCCTGTAGTCTTCCTTAAAAGAAGTTATGATTTAAAACATAAAAGCTTCTAATCCTGCGTGCAATTTTCTTTAGTTTGACGTGGGGTCCCTTGAAGTTACGTCAACAGTGCCTATTAAGTTTAAATTGTGCCTTGATTTTTAAGTCAAAATATAAAATACACATAACGTGAACAGTACGTTCATCCCCCTCTCACTTATGAAGAATACCACATCATTAAATTTTTAATTACTGTTCCCATTATGCAAGATTCTTTTGAATATCGTCTTTGTTCTCCCGCAGTTTGACATTAACCAAACCAAATAATTTAATTTAAATCGAAAAACCGGTTTATCATTTGTAAATTCTCTTCCAACACAGCAGACACCATTCAGCAGCCACCGGTCATACAAATTTCAAACTTCACTTTTATTACCGCCGAAGGAGTAAAAATGTCTGATAAATGGGAAACCGTTAAGCCTAAACCCGCCACCAACAGTAAATCTAATTCTAAGAAAACTGTTCCTAAACCGATGCCGAAACTTGAAGATGTCCTACCGGCCGGATCCATCCAAGCGATGTACACAGACTACGAGCCTGCCCCTGTGGCTGAAGTAAAGAAGGTGCCAAGCACCCCTAAGAAGGACCAGAAGAAGACTGTTGTAAAGAAAGATGTGGTTCCTGCTAAGCCCAAGGTTCCCAAGAATATTCAAGAAGCAGTCAAGGAAATTATTTATTTTGTCCTTCCTAATCAACTTTTTTTTAAAGATTGACCAACCTTGTGACTTAAACATATTTGTCGACGTTTAGGTTTCTGCCAATTTATACCAGTCTTAGCGCTAAAATTCACGTATCAAGATTATATCTATGTTTTGTCCGTCTTCTTAAATGATATTTTTGACCCCCCCCCCCTCCCTCCTATCAATTTTGCTCATGACCATTAATTTTAAGTAATTTTATATTATCTTAGGGCTAGGTTAGGTAAAGAAAATTTCTGAGCCTAGCCTAGTAAGGGGGCCGAGCGCCGCGGCTAGGACAGTCCAGGGGGCCGGGCGCTGCAGCCACATGGTCAATTATATATCCATGTCTTACATTTAAATCCATGTACATGATAGGCGGGGGGGGGGGGGAGTGGTCCAAAAATCGTTCTCTAGAAAATTACCTATATTTTATTTATTGTCGACGTAAAGTTGGTCAATCCTTCAGAACGGTTGATGTATGCTCCCCCTCCCCTCTTTCATTTAATTTTTCCACTTGAGGAAGTATGATGCTAATAAATTATTTGTCAGATGAATTTACGACTGGATGATCTAAAACAACTAGTTGAATCTTGCCAAACCAAATTCCCTGATAGTCCTCTGCTCTGGCTCCGTGATCTGGCCGCCTACCTCAACCTCAAGCTCGTCAACGAGGACAAGTCCGAGGTCGGAGTCTTTGAGGGGGCTCCACTCTCCGCCCTGACACAGAACATGAAGAAGTTGATGTACAGCGTGGTCCAGGGGGTGACGGAGTCTATGCTTGAGACCTACCTAGAGACATGTTTATCTAACACGGCTCATGATCTAGCCAAGGGTCTAGATGTCGATGGCTGGAGAGTTATGACCCAGGTATAATATATATAAGGTTCGCTCTACCAGCGCAGTGTTTGTAAATATATTTCGATCTAGGGTTCTACCTATGGAAGCACAATTAAGAAATTAAGCTCAAATCATATTATTGTACGAAAAGATAATAAAAATTATTGAAATTATCACATAATACACTTTCCTGATAAAATCCGGTGGCCAATTTGATTTATCTATCCGATGGTTTTTCAAAGATGAAAATGTTAAAGTAAACTTATCTTATGAATACTAAGCATATACTGTAGTGTTAATATCGAACGCTGGACCCAAATGGTTAAAAAGTTCTCAAAATTAACGAATCGGTTTATAATTTATAATTTCTAGCTCAATCACTTGGTTAAATATACTCTCCTGATGTTCAGGTAATCCTGGATATAAACCCTGGTTTGGTTACCTCCAACCTATCCCGGCTAGTGGAGCTGAGAAACAGTTATCAGAACCGTCCTAACATAGGACTAGCTCTGCTCTGGTCTGTCGGACAGGCTGGGAAGAATGACCTGCAGACCGGGGTGAGGATCTGGTTGGAGATGATGCTCCCTGTGATGAGTATGAAACACTACACTAGGTTTGTGGTTGAGTATCTTGGACTTCTGCTCAACCAGCACAGGATTACTAAGGATACTGTGCTCAGCAAGCCAGTGATGGATCTACAGAACTTTGTTACTGTACAGGTATATCTAGATTTAAATAAAAGGGATTGCTTGCTCGATTTAAATACACTCAATAAGAATTTCCATCAAATAATCTCAACATTACCTTTTTTAGTATTAATCTAAGGCATGCTTCACAAATATTTTTTCTTCATTTCTAAAGGAAAGTCGAACACGAAAATTTTCAAGATTTTTCCACTGACGTACGTTTGCATTGTAAAGATTTATAAGCGTTCAATAGTGATGGGAAGTAACTTGGCTCTTTATTTATCTTTGTAAGGTTTTTGGACTTTAGAAGCACCACAAAAATACTGTCAACTTGAAAATTTCCAACATTATAAAATTCTTTAAAGTTTGTTTTCATTAAACTTTGCAATATTTTTATCTTAAGAGAACTACTTTGGAAAAACTAACATTTTCTGTTCTTTTTTTGCACAGTGTTTCAAAATTTGGCATAGTTTAAGATTCCGATGCCCGATGCACAAGGGTACACTTGAAACCTTAATCTGATCAATAACGGGGAAGATATTGTTGTTTTTTCTAGGTGTTTAAGTATTTAATCGTGAACATTTCTGTAAGTTTACTGTAGTAGAAATGCGCGGGAACAATTTGTTGAGAAACCAGAAAATTATAAACATTGATATCTAATTAATACTTGATAAGACAACGATTTTTAGTGAACCGTTGTGAATCGGACAATGTCATCTTTGTATGGAGGTTCACTTGAAATTATGCATATAGTCCCTCTAAGGAGGTATTTCTAATTTGTAAATGTTTAGGATACTGTGTTCCTAGTATCCGGTCAGCTGAGCAAGGATTTTGGAAAGCAGCTCCGAGATCTGTATCCACAGCTCCGAGCTGCTGCTCTAGCTGGATCCAGGAACCATGAGATATTCCCAACCCTGATGGATAAACTAAAGAACCAGAATATGCCAGATCAGGTTTATTTTTGATAAATGTTGTATTAAGGGTTTGTATTTTCTTAAATGATTCTAATTTATTCCACAAAATGTTATTTAATCTTTCCTAGGGACAAAGTGGCATTAACTACTAACTGGTCATTTTACACCAACCAAATCAAAGTTTAAGATTGACATTGATTTGTTTTCATTATAATACGAACATGACAGGAAACGTATATTTAAAAATCCAATACTATTGTCAAGATCATCAAATCATTCCCCCCCCCCACGCACCGGGGCCCCGCGGGGGGGGGGAGTAATTCTTGAAATTATTTACCCCTGCTAACATTTAATTGGGACAATGACTTCAAATAACGGAATATTTTTATTTTTGACAATTTTAGAATGTTAGTTCTAGTCGGTTAAAAAGAAGTGTACAATGGGCAATGTATACTTATATTTTTCAGAGCATTAATTTCAACAAAAGATTTTTAATTGTGGGGAAATGAAACTTTTTGTTAATTTTTTAAATTTCATTTTCCTTCCTCCGTTTTTTCTTCAATTTAAAGACTAGTTGCAAAAGAAATTCCTTTTATTAGTTTACTCTCTCTTAGCGAAGAACAGAAATACAAAAATAAACATATTTGGCTCTATACTGTTAGAAAGGACAGAAGGCTAGCAAAAAAATATTTTTTCTGTTATTTTCAAGAAAAATGTTTTTCTTTCTTTGATTCTGTTATTTTCAAGAAAAAGGTTTTTATTTCCTTGATTTTGTTATTTTCAAGAAAAATGTTTTTATTTCTTTGATTCTGTTATTTTCAAGAAAAAGGTTTTTATTTCCTTAATTTTGTTATTTTCAAGAAAACGGGTTTTTTCATTGGTTCTGTTATCTTCAAGAAAAATGTTTTTATTTCTTTGATTCTGTTATTTGCAAGAAAAAGGTTTTTATTTCCTTGATTTTGTTATTTTCAAGAAAAAGGTTTTTATTTCCTTGATTTTGTTATTTTCAAGAAAACGGGTTTTTTCTTTGATTTTGTTATTTTCAAGAAAAAGGGTTTTATTTCTTTGATTCTGTTATTTTCAAGTAAAATTTAGGTTTTTATTTCTTTGATTCTGCTATTTTCAAGTAAAATTTAAATTTTTATTTCTTTGATTCTGCTATTTTCAAGTAAAATTTAGGTTTTTATTTCTTTGATTCTGTTATTTTCAAGAAAAAGGCTTTTATTTCCTTAATTCTGTTATTTTCAAGTAAAATTTAGGTTTTTATTTCTTTGATTCTGTTATTTTCAAGAAAAAGGGTTTTATTTCTTTGATTCTCTTATTTTCAAGAAAAAGGGTTTTATTTCTTTGATTTTATTATTTGCAAGAAAAAGGTTTTGTTTTAAATCATTGCAAATTATAGTGCACTTGTTATCTGTATATTTTTTAAAGATATTTATACTTCTAAGGGTATTATTTATTATTATTATATTTCAAGGTTCTGGACAGTCTAGAGGTTTTGGCCAATTGTTTGCTTGCCACCCCCGCAGCTTTAGGTAATATAGGAGATAATAATTGTATTTCTACTTAACAAACATCAAATTTAGATCTTTTATCAGACGGAAAAGTGATGGAGTACATTTAGTTAACAGGAACAGATTGATAAGATTGATAAAGGGGGAGTATTTATGAAATTTGTTTTGTCCTTGAATGATTACTTTCTCTATTTTTAATTACTTGAATTCCGTTTGCCTCTCAAAACATTTCAGGACATCAAACAAAACCCTTGAAACGAGACGGTGAAATCTTCTTATTCCATTGAGATATGATCCGCCAGCTAATTTATTGAACGAATACCAAGGAAATGGAAAGCATATTAGCTTTTAATTAACTGTTTAGGTCTGTGAAGTCAAAAAAGAATTTTCAGGAATCTTGGAATGTTTCTTTATTAACGTTGAGTTACTTAATAATTATGTGAAACTAACTTCGCTACTCAGTGATATCTCAACTATCTTAGAAACATTTCTGTGGTTTTAACAAGTTACCCAATCCAAATTTGAGGGAAATCGGTAAAGTAATTCATGAGTCATGCAAGGACATACAAAAAATACTACTTTTTATATAAAGACACTTTTAATTTAGTTCACTGGCAGCGCGTGTATACCTCCCACCTATCTCAGTCCGGTCAACTGGTTCAGTACCTGGACTCCAACTGGTCAAAGTATAGAGGTCTCCAACAGAACCCGGAGTTCCAGGAAACTATCCAGGCTTTCCAGGATTATAATATCTCTGCTACACACAAGGACGATATCGGACTCTGCAGGGATGGTTGTGCCGCATTGTTGGCTAAGATGGCAAAGTAAGATTTTTCAAGATTAATTTTTAACTCGCGAAATTTTTTCTTATTTTCTTTTTTTAATCAACTTTGTTCTTAATTCATGAGCGTTATAAAAAAACTCAATTATATTTATCAATTCATTTGACACTTCAAGTATTTAAACGATAATGTTTATTTTTAAAACAACTGATTAGACTCCGAGCTGTAGTATTTTAACTTTATTAAAGAAAGGGCCGCGTTATCTGATCTGTTAGACTCTTTCTGTCACATTAAATAGATTTCTGGAAAGCAAACTGAAGTTTTAATTGAAACTGAGAACAGAAATGTCTAGTTTTCTAAAGTTATTGTTTTTCTTATTAATATTTTTTATTGAACAAAAAAGAAATGGATGTAAGTACTTTTTGTATTAACTTTACTTCGACGTTTTACTGAAATCAAAAACAAACATATTTAATTGCTGTTCTTTACATTCAAAATTTACAGAGTTTTTTTTACAATACAACTAGTTTCAGAGTTTGTTTACAATTACACTAGTTACAGAGTTTGCTCTCAATTAAACTAGTTACAGAGCTTGTTTACAATAAAACTAGTTACAGAGCTAGTTTACAATTAAACTAGTTACAGAGCTTGTTGCAAAAAAACAAGATACAGAGCTTGTTTACAATAAAACTAGGTACAGAGCTTGTTTACAATAAAACTAGTTAGAGCTTGTTTACAATAAACCTAGTTACAGAGCTTGTTGCAAAAAAACAAGATACAGAGCTTGTTTACAATAAAACTAGTTACGAACTGTCCTATAACCTTAAGTTAGATGTAAACAAACCCTATTGCAATTTCCTTGTTTTCAATCATTATTATTTCTGTAAATGATCATGTATTTGTCATGATTATACTAAGAATGACTATTTAGAATAATGCTAACTCTAATATCGGACTAGGGGTGAAGGAGCATGGTTCCCGTGGAAAACCCTCTCCTTCCTTCTCCTGATTGCTACAGCATCCATAATAAACCTGGATATTCAGAAGAACGGAGAGTTCAGTAGATCCCATTCAGGAGCATTCTTCAAGGATATAGGTTAGTAGAGCTCAGTAGATACCATTCAGGAGTATTCTTCAAGGATATAGGTTAGTAGAGTTCATTAGATACCATTCAGGAGCATTCTTCAAGGATATAGGTTAGTAGAGCTCTGTAGATACCATTCAGGAGTAGTCTTCACGGATTTAGGTTAGTAGAGTTCAGTAGATCCCATTCAGGAGCATTCTTCAAGGATATAGGTTAGTAGAGTTCAGTAGATACCATTCAGGAGCATTCTTCAAGGATATAGGTTAGTAGAGTTCAATCGATACCATTCAGGAGTATTCTTCAAGGATATAGTTTAGTAGAGTTCAGTAGATACCATTCAGGAGTATTCTTCAAGGATATAGGTTAGTAGAGTTCAATAGATCTTATTTTACTTTTCGAATTGGCGCATTTTAAACAACAAAATTCCAACTATTTTCCAGGTTTTTTCTTCCAATTTTGATATTCCATAAACCTTCCCAGGGCCGGAGTCATGTGAGGTCCCACGCAAAATTTGGGTCCAATCAGTTCAGCCGTTTTGACGTTCATCGGTCACAAACAAACAAACATACAGACAGAGAGACAATCAAAGTGTATAATATTTATATATAGATATATTGCACCCCCCTTCCCTTTCAGTATGTCTGCTTCGCGTGACTTCACTATGTTTGCCACAAATCCAGATTTAACATATTAACATCCCTTGACGTGACTCACGTCCGCCCCCCCTCACCCGACAACTCACCTGATACCCATCTTCACTTCTTCTAATAAGCTTTCCTAAACCCCCACCCTACTCCGACAACAACACTCCATTCCCCCTCCCACATTCCATGTTGTAAGGTACCGAAGTATGTATATACCGGAATTTCTAAGAAATGCTCTCTGTTGACCTAACAACTAACAGTGTAATTTGTAAATATATTTTTCACCAAGGAATTTAAAAGAAAAGTTCCAAGGCATGTTCACATAGCTGATATTATTATTATCTTGTTTTTCTGAGCAAAAAAAGATAAATTGTTAAAATAAGTATTGAGTTTAAATCCACTGGAAAAAAAACCTGTCTAGATTGTCTTTTTTGTTCAAATATGTTTTTCTTATGGCCCGTTCTGTATAATACATGCGATTATTTTTCAGATTGGCCATTTTGACAATATCTTAATAAATCAAATAATATTGTCTTTATTTAATAACATATTCTTGTGATGATAATTTGAAATAAACTATTTGAAATTAAATATTATTATTTTCTAGGACAGTATGATAGATTGATGGATATCTCATCTAGAGCTCAGGTTTGTAATATTCAAAGGATGTTNAAAGATAAAATGAAACTGATTGAGGACGCACTATTGAGATAGCACTTAAAAGGACGCATAAAAATGTGAAATACATAATAAATATAAAATAAGTATTTCATCACTTCTAAATATCTTATTAATTAAATAGGAATCATCAAATATAGGCCTAGATACTACAATACAATATGTACATTACAATATATAGGTTGTATATGGGGCAGGGTACAGCTGGACTGAGACTAATGTACCTGTGTACTACGCTAAGATCAGATCTATAACTGTACAATACAAAATATAGGTTGTGTATGGAAGGGTACAGCTGGACTGAGACTAATGTACCGGTGTACTATGCTAAAATCAGATCTATAACTGTACAGTATAATATATAGGTTGTGTATGGGGCAGGGTACAGCTGGACTGAGACTAATGTACCTGTGTACTACGCTAAGATCAGATCTATAACTGTACAGTACAATATATAGGTTGTATATGGGGCAGGGTACAGCTGGACTGAGACCAATGTACCTGTGTACTACTCTAAGATCAGATCTATAACTGGTCCTGCTCTGGATAATGCTGTAGAACAGACTAAGGTAAAGTATTTAAAGCTAATCTTGGAAGGGGTGTATATTTTCTTGAAAATTTATTTACCCCCACTTAAGCCAAGTTAGGTATGTTAAAATAAAATTTTGGGTAAAAAGTATCAAAGGATGAAAAAACTTGAATTTTAGTGTCCTTTTTTCTGTTTTGTCCCCAGATCTTCAAAAATCATGAACCCCGCCTCACCCCACCCAGTATCTAAAGCTTTGATAATTGCTGAATTTGGATCATAAAGGATTACACCCTCGAATTTTGATTTTTGAAAACTTTGTTTTCTGAATGGTTGCAAATAATTTAGCCATTTTGTCCAGTATTTTCTTTACTCTCGAGTTTTAAAAATGTCGAGATTGAAAGGTAAAATTTTAAAAACAAATCCTTCTTTGTTTTGTTGAACACATTCCCTGGGTAAGTAACACTAACATCATTGTTATGAAGATATTTCCCGTTTTTATTGAAAAAAATACTCTCTTCACCCTCTCTGAATATTTGAAGTGTTTTACTACTTTTCCCTCTGTTACCCTAATTAAGCGTAAACAAAATTCCCCCAAGGGAGCAACAGGAAAGGTGGAAATTAAATCTGAATTTTAACTTTACTCTAGATATTCATAGACGACATAGTTGGGACCAGAAACAATGGGTTAATATTCTAACCGGGGTAAGGGGGGGGGGGGGAAAAGCGCCGGGAAACAGGGATAATTGGACTTTAGTACCCCTTTAAAGGGACTGTGAAGGAAAAATGAAAGGGGGTATAGGCTGAAACCTAAGCATTTTAGGAGTTGATCGAGACCTAAAAGAGTACTATCTGATGTTCCTGTATCGAGAAATTGGATATAAAACTGTGTCAAATTTATATATATAATTTTTTATAAAAATCGTAGGTTTAAACAGATCATATTCAGCAAATACGCAACCAATCTGAAAACGACGATATCCCAGAGGAGCCTAAGTATCACGTGACCAGAACTCCCACCAATGGCAGTGCAGTATACTGGTCATATGTAGCCCTGGGATCTTTACTCTAAACCCCATTCGTGGAAGTTCTGGTCACGTCATACGGACGTATAAATAATATTATCAATTATATCTATTACAAATGAAAAATTATTAAATTCAAATGATAATAGGAGCAAACCTAAGTTTCTTAGACTTCTCTGGGATATCGTCGTTTTCAGATTGGTTGCGCATTTGCTGAATATGATCTACGATTTTTATACAAAATTATGTATTATAAATTTTCGTGTTTTGACTCATATCTTATATCAATTACAGTCCCTTTAAGTAAATTTTTTTCGGGGGTGAGGTGATCACTGAAGACACTCTGGACTAAATTATCGTAGTTTTGATTGAATTTACAACCTTAAAATGTAAAAAACGGACTATTTCAAGCTACCAAGACGAAAAAGTAATATTTTAGAATTTCTGAAAACTACATTTCTTGGCTTATCTGGGATATATGTGGCGTATGTTCATTAGAAGTTTACTACTTTCTTGTTATCTATAATCTAATTAAATATAAATTGAAATAAATATCTCATGAAGGAGGTGCCCAATGTAGGGCAGAGGGGGGATTGAATGGGGAATGGTTAAAGTTATCGTGTAAAATACATATGTTCAATGTTCAGTTTTAATAATGAACTTTTGTAATATTAAAAGAAATTACGATTTTCTTTAATATCGCATGGTAAATGTAAAGTGCAGAAGTATTTTATGTTAAGATTCGTAAAATTTTGTCATCTTTAGAACAGCGGGCATTGGATGATTTGGGTCATTTTTGTATTTCTGATCGATAAAAAAGTGAAAATTTTAATATTTTAATTTTATATTTCATTTTCACCTGACAGCAATATTTGTAGTACTGCACAGTGTACAAGGGTTTAATTGTTTACTCCTAGGAGTACGGAGTGTATGTGTACGGGAAGGGAGGAGAAGGACTCCTTCTACTCCAGGACCAGCTGGTCCAGGTGGGGGCCCAGCTCCCCGGTCTCAAGCAGAGGGCCGGGGAGTTCATCATAATCCTGCAGCAGGGGCTCAACACCTGCCAGGAAAAGGTTGTGATGGCGTACACCGAGGTGGTGGGCGGTAAAGTGGACTGGGGGAAGGTTCAGGAGAATGTTTTGATAAAGATCTCCGAGCTCCAGATCAGCTTGAAGTCTGGACTGGACTGGACGAAGAATCAGATTAATCAATTAATCAAATAATATTTTTTCATTCAAACCAAAATTATTTATCTCTAATTTTTAATTCTAAATCCTCCAATACAATATCTCAAGTTTGTTACAGCAAATATTTGAGTTTATTTATTCCAGTTCATGTTCATAAATTCGTCCTAGCCTTAGCATGAAGATTTTATACAGGGTATGTTTTAATAATCCTCCTCCGCATTTCCTAGCCTTTGATCTGTCACCCTGTATGTGCCAATAGTATTGTGATTTTGTTATTTATCTATTATATAATCAATCTGTGATGATAGATACATCATTATATTTTTAAATACATCGTTGCATTTAACTTTACTTTTATTAGAGAGAAATTATTATATTTTTAACGTCAAAATAGGCCCAAAGCTTAAATAGTTTTTGGACTAAAAATTTTAAAACAGTGGACTAATTTAAAGTTTATTTCTTTAAGTTTTATTCTCGATAGTGCTATAGTGAACAATAAAATTACAACGTCATGATTTACTTATCAACCAAAAGATTAAGAGTTTTGAAAAATTGAAGAAATTATTGCATATTGGCCAATCTTTCCTCGGCATACAATATGAAATCATTCCTATTATGCTTAGTAAGAATTTGAATTGCATGCATGTAAGTAACTCTAGACTTGTAAAAACCGCTCTAGCTGACCTAGCAACTACGAAACAGGGGAATGAATACTCGGGATCTTATTTCAAACAAATTTTCATTAAAATTTGATTGAAAAGAATTAATTAATTTTACTTTCGATAAGCTTTGTTTCTCAACTAAACCCTGTTTTGTGCTAAATTAACTAAGTTCTAGAATGTAGAGACTAGATGCTTGATTGCTTAGAAAGTATATGCACTGTGTACACATACTGCTGTACACATTCCCAACAGTTCTTATATACTGCTGTACATATTCCCAACTGTTCTTATATACTGCTGTACACATTCCCAACTGTTCTTATATACTGCTATACATATTCCCAACTGTTCTTATATACTGCTGTACATATTCCCAACTGTTCTTATATATACTGCTGATCATATTCTCAACTGTTCTTATATACTGCTGTACATATTCCCAACTGTTCTTATATACTGCTGTACACATTCCCAACTGTTCTTATATACTGCTGAACATATTCCCAACTGTTCTTATATACTGCTGAACATATTCCCAACTGTTCTTATATACTGCTGAACATATTCCCAATTGTTCTTATATATACTGCTGAACATATTCCCAACGGTTCTTATATACTGCTAAACATATACCCAACTGTTCTTATATACTGCTGAACATATTCCAAACTGTTCTTATATACTGCTGAACATATTCCCAACTGTTATTATATACTGCTGAACTTATTCCCAACTGTTTTTAATAATGTCCTGTCTCTCACATTATTTTGAGTTAGGTTAGGTTAAGACAATTTCTGGGACGAGCGCTGCGGCTAGAGCAGGCTATTACAGTAGCAATAATTATTACAGAATAATATTACAGTATTACATTGCTGTGTTGTGCGTCGTCCAAAGTCCTCCTTATCTTGTGAGACAAGATAAAATTAGCTGTCTGCAACTAATTCTCCTGCCATGTTTGGAAAATGAATTGAAAGTAAGCACTTTTGCGTATTTAAAAAAAATTTCCGCCCATTTTTTATTTAAAAATTGTGTTTAGAATATTTTAAAAAATGTATTTGATGAATTGTAATTTTGACGTTTTGGAGCAGTCGACGTTTTGTTATTCGACGTTTTGATAATCAACGCTTTGTACCCACTCCGAACATATTCCCAACTGTTAATATATATACTGCTGAACACACTCCTAACTCTAATTTAATTTTATCTCAAGAANACCTTTTTTCTGGTTAAGAAGGCAGAATGTTATTTGTAAATCAAGTGTAAATTTGTAAACATGAAATCTTTAAAATTCCTGAGAAATTTTTTCAAACGTTCATGAAAATTACTTGTCAGTTCAATTTTATTTCAATCCAATAAAAATCATAATTATAATTACCAGAGATAGTTCGATCTTTTAGTTTTTAACAATTCAATAGAATTGGGTTTCGGCACAAATATGCAAAGTTCCTGTCCGACCTAGTATATTCCATATTTTATAGAGTCGATGCATCGACAGGCATTTGTGCATTTTTTTCTCGATGGGCATATTCCCGGCGATTTTCTGCTATTGGAGAATTGTTTATTAGAAACCTTATAAGACGCTTACATAGATCACTGTGGACGATTTTCAAAGAAATACCCCCTGATTACTATCTCCGCTCTCGAACAAAAATAGTTTAATGTCGTCGATTCAAATTTTTAACAACATAAAAGGAAAACAAGAACACGGAAAAAAATGAATAAAGTATTTTTCTGCTCGTCATTGCAAGAAATAGTGCAAGCTTTGATGGGTGCAAGATGTCTCAAAAATTATTTTGCCGAAGCTTTTCATTTTGTTAAATTATTAAAAATTTGGTAGATTTCTGTTTTAAGAATGTACTCGGCACTCGCCGGCCATTAGATTGTTTAATTTTGAACCATGAATCGGTCTGCAAAAATGTTTTAAAGTATGTTTTGAGTACTGGACACTGCACAGTTTAAGCATTTAGTTTTATTCCTGCATAGTTATTTGTTTGTCAGGCAAATAAACAGCCTCCGGGTCAATAGCCTCTAGACACGGTAAGTTGACCCTTTCCGCTAGCCTGCTCACATGTACAGGGTTACACATAAATCCTTGCTGCTAGTCTGCTCACATGTACACTGTACAGGGTTACACTTAAATCCTTGCTTATAGTCTGTCACATGTACACTGTACAGGGTTACACATAAATCTTGCATCTAGTCTGCTCACATGTACACTGTAAACTGTACAGGGTTACACATAAATCCTTGCATCTAGTCTGCTCACATGTAAACTGTACAGGGTTACACATAAACCTTGCATCTAGTCTGCTCACATGTACACTGTAAACTGTACAGGGTTACACATAAATCCTTGCATCTAGTCTGCTCACATGTACACTGTACAGGGTTACACATAAACCCTTGCATCTAGTCTGCTCATATGTACACTGTACAGGGTTACACATAAACCCTTGCATTTAGTCTGCTCACATGTACACTGTACAGGGTTACACATAAATCTTTGCTTCTACTCTGCGCACATGTACACTGTACAGGATTACACATAAACAATGAGACTACGTTGGACAATATTACTAATCGTAAAGAAACTAAACACACCACAAACATGATTTTAAACCCCTATATCTTTGAAAGCTGATGATGTAAACCTTTGATATCTTACACTTTGACACTATGTTCTAACAGAATTAATTTTTTAAAATGTAAAAAGTCTACAACATTAATATTCATAATAATCCCATAATTACAATCACAACATTAATATTCATAATAATCCCATAATTACAATCACAACATTAATANTAAATATCTGCATGTTACATGTTTATATGCTAATACTATCATAATATCTAAATATCTGCATGTTACATGTTTGTATTCTAAACTAGGAAAACTGATCTGGCAAGTTAGTTTGTATTTCAGCTATTTACTTGGCTGTAAGCTAGTTTGTTATACAAACAGATGATGTCTCCGCCTGTTAGCTTATTAGATAGATCTATAATCTCCCTTTATCCACCTCTCAAGTGGTTCATATTGCACATAAGTTATACCCTCTGTTAAGTTAAAAAACAAAGTTTGGAAATGAATCTTGGTCAAAAACGTTAAAAAAAATAGCATGTGCATCATTACTTCATGACAAATATTAGGAAAGCAAATAGTTGAGAAATGATTGAGTAAAGATTAATGAGAAAGGATGGTGAGATAAAAAGAGATGATGGAGAGGATTCAAGAAAAATAGGATGAATAATGTTCGGCCGGTTGGTGAAGGGGAACGGCAACGGGAGGGAAGGGATAATTGAAGGTGGAGTTGAAGAGGTAGTAACGAAGAAAAGGGTAGAGGGGAGGGGAGGGAGAGAAAAGTAGGGAAATAAGGGGAGGTGAAGGGTAGGGGTAAGGGAGGGGATATAGGAAGAGAAGGGAGGATAGACGGTATGGGAGTAGAAATGAGAAAGTTTAAGCGGGAAAGAGTTGTATCTAGCTTGGACCGGATTCTGGCCTTTGACCCGGAGCCGGCTAGTTATAGCTGTGTCGGCCAATCTGTTTCCTCTGTAACCGCACAGGTCAACCCGCCCAGTAGAACACAAACCTCACATTCAGGTACACCAAACACTTCTTCTTTATATTTTCTTTTCTTGAGAAAAATTTCTTGCTATTCAATATTCATATCAACGAAAAGTAAATATACAATTATTCCTGTATGTGTGACGTGTATATGTAGAATGTAGATTGTAGAAAATCCATCTTTCTTCATTCTTTAACTGATATCTAACACTTCTTCTAAAGGGTTTTCTAAAAAAAACTAGAGACTGTACAGATTTTGCTTGTTTTTTATATCTAAAATTTTCTATAGCTTGTCAGATAATGAATAAGCTTTATACCATATAATTTACACATGTTTACCGAACAATATTTATACCATATAATTTAAACATGTTTACCGGACAATATTTATACCATATAATTTAAACATGTTTACCGGACAATATTTATACCATGTAATTTAAACATGTTTACCGGACAATAATTATACCAGATGAACAAATGTATTCGCCTTTAAAAGCTTATGATTTGTCAGAATATAATGTTTTTTTATAACCTTGTAAGAATTGTGGAGTTATACTTGATCGTTATTTTTCACAATCTAAAATATCAATAAACGTTACCGGCCAAAAGTTGATAAAAAAAGCCAAAAGGGTAAAAATCATCGATCAAATAATTAATTAACAAAGACTAAAGAAATTGACTGTAGGGGTTGAGTTAATGTCAGTTAACTCACTGGTTTTAAAACTGAAGAAGTGCCTAGTCCATATTAGAATGGGTAATCCTGTATATAATTTTCTAAAATATTAGAATGGGTAATCCTGTATATAATTATCTAGAATATTAAAATGGGTAATCATGTATATAATTTTCTAAAATATTAGAATGGGTAATCTAATTTTCAAGAATATTAGAATGGGTAATCCTGTATATAATTTTCTAAAATATTAGAATGGGTAATCCTGTATATAATTTTCTAGAATATTAGAATGGGTAATCATGTATATAATTTTCTAGAATATTAGAATGGGTAATCATGTATATAATTTTCTAGAATTTTAGGGTATTCTTGAATATAATTTTTCTACAGTGATCGGCGTTTATAAAAATACAATGAAGACGACTTTTATATATGTAGTTTTAATTTCTAACAAGCTTTATTTAAATTACAAGTTAACAAGTAAACAAAGAGAAGCTGTTGATTGACAGCTTCACTTTGTTTTCATGTTTATGTATATCCATGATGTTTGACAGCTTGGTAGAAATCAAAAATTGAAACCGAAAGTCGTCTTCCTTGTATTGATATATGTATGCGACGGCGACTGTCAAATTTTAGAATGGGTAACGCACAAGCTAGAAGAAGGATCAAGGCCACAGACTTCCATTATCTTGCTAAATTCACCGCATTTGCGAGCAATGAGGTAAAAGACAGGAAATTAGACAGGAAGCAGGAGAAAGGTATGTAGATGGGAAGATAGGTAGGAGTGAAGCTAGGTAGACAGGAAGATAGGTCTGAGTAAAGTTATATCTATGTAGACAGGGAGATAGGTAGAATGACGCTGAAAAGATAGGGAGATATGTAGGAGGGAAGCTATGTAAATAGAAAGATAGGTAGGAGGGAAGCTATGTATACAGAAAGATAGGTAGGAGGGAAGCTATAAAGGTATAAAAAAGCTATTTATACAGAAAGACAGGAAGGAGTAAAGCCATGTAGACAGGAAGGAGTAGAGCCATGTAGACAGGAAGAAAGATATGAAGGAGCAAATTTAGACAGGTACAAAATTGGAAGGAAGATGGGTAGACAGAGAGCTATGTGGACTTAAATTTATGTTGGCATGAGCATAGATATTAAGGAACAAACGTGGACAGGAAACTAGATAGGATGAGTTAACAGAAAAGACGAGAACTTAAATGTATATAATTACACTTTCCTTCAAGAAAGAAAAAAAGAAGAATGTGTTGAAGTAAAGAAAGCAAATTAACACAAACATAAAAGAATTAAAATATTGAATTTGAGAATTTGGTCAGAATATTAGCTGATAAATCTAGTTAAACTGTACAGAATATTAGCTGATAAATCTAGTTAAACTGTACAGAATATTAGCTGATAAATCTAGTTAAACTGTACAGCTGCTTTAATTTTGCATTGAACTGGAGAATTTATCCTACTGCAAGATTCCAAGAGACAGTTTTGCATTTGCCCATTTTTTGTAGACTTAAAATATCCTCGCTTGGCAGGATTATCTGTTTTAAATTGTGCCCTTAGCATCTTTCCCTGACCCCCTCTTCAAATACTTAATTTTAGCAAATTGATATTGTTAAAAATTGAAAAGCACTTTAAAATTTTACAAATTAACAAATAATTAGCTTTTTTATTTTCAATGAGGAGGCATAAAACAACCCATTATATTTTCTTTAGCACTGTTTTTAATATGAAAATTGGGACAAATTATTTTTATTATTTAATTTAACTGTTTAATCGTTGATTTTCTTTACTTTGACACCCGTTTGTGAAAATACGTAACAAACTGATTTTTTTAATTTATAAAAATATTTTTTTAATTTTTAACCTTTTGTCTAGTTGGTTGAGGAGTACTACAACAACCTGATGGATAAATACTCTGATGGAAAAATGGATTCTGCAGATTTTATTGCAACATTCAAGCTAGCTTTCCCAGGGAGGATGCAACTCTAATAAATAGTTTTTAAGATATTTATAGTTTTTGAAAAATCAAACGTTTTCATTAGGCTGAAGAAAAGATTAGAAAATTAGAGTTTAAGCTGAGTAATTAGTTTTCTTTATAGGCCATTAATCTTCATTACAATACATAAAAACAGACTTGAATTCGGAACTTTTGTGTTGTTAATAAGATAATTCCTTTTCGATATCCCGTGGTAATCGTACCCTGACATTTGATAAGTTAAATTCTTAAACTTATAAAAATAGATTTCATAAAAATGTTTTTTATAAATTAAATTTTGTGTCTCCTCTGTAGAGAGACCAGCGGAAAAGGTTGAGCTCCTGGCTTCAAGGATGCAGAACAAGGATGGAAAAATATGTAAGTATTAAAATATGTACGTATTATAATATGTACGTATTAAAATATGTAAATATTAAAATATGTACGTATTAAAATATGCAAGTATTAAAATATGTACGTATTAAAATATGTACGTATTATAATATGTACGCATTAAAATATGTAAATATTAAAATATGTACGTATTAAAATATGCAAGTATTAAAATATGTACGTATTAAAATAAAGGGACTGTTAGCGTTATTTCAAGAGACCCTTTATGCAAATATAGCAATGTCCGATTGACAACGGCACCCTAGAAAGCTTTGTCTGGTCAAGTAGGAAATAAATATTTATGTTCATAATTATAAAAACTGATTACTTTCAAATATGGTTCCTCTACAAAAGTGACTTGCGCATTTTTACTGCAGGAAAGCATGTAGGAATTGCCAGGATTTTACACTATTAAGCCTAGAAAAACGAAAACAATTTCCATGTTATTGATCAGATAAAGGTTTCAAGTGTAGCGATGTGAATCCTTAGAAAACATTTAAATTAACTCCTTTTGAACAATTTTGTCTCCTATTTCCTACCTTTAATGCCCCTTTTGCTTCTCATAAAAACTGAAGGTGCAGATATAAAATAATAAAAAAGCATATTTTTCATGAACTTTATCTGTAAACCCTTTTATTATATAGATAAGATATAGCACTGTAAAGCTTAGTAGAATTATAGATAGAGCCAACACATTAATATTTATCAATAAAATAATGTCCTTAAACAGCAAAAAAGTTCAAAATTAGGGGAAGTTGTGGGATTAATGGAAAGAAAAAAAACTCCGACAAACTTTCGTTTTGAAAACATGATTTTTCTTTCGCGACAAATACAAATACATTTTTGAAATAGTTTCCATCAACATTCCAACAAATATCCCCCCAATATAACTTGAAAATTGAAAGTCTTTATGTCTACAAAGATCAAAGCAAAATGTCGTTAGGAAACTCATAAACATAAAAGCACATTCGGAAAGTAAAAGGAATGTTTTTTTTGAATTGAGATTGTGATATTTCTTAGTCTGTCTTTTAGGGTGTTCTTGCTATTAATGCTTTTCTATTGTAAGATTTAATTCCATAGTTAGTACCAAACTTTTTTATCTGTTTGATTTTTTTTACAAATTCCATTTCTTTATTATTACAATTAATTTTTCTTTACAGAAGGAATTTTCTAATCTCTGAATCGTTGCAATACAACCCCTAGTAGACAATAAATATTTCAAACTATGAATTCTACTCAATAAAATAATGTAAGCTGAAAATATCACAGGTCTACACCATCAGTTTGCCAAGATATAAGATTAGAACATTTAATTAAAAAAGACTTAATTCCTTAATAAAAAAAATTTCCCTTAGATTAGCTATAAAAATATGAAAGACGACCTTCAAGTCTCTTCACCACTGTTATATATATTTATGTTTATTCTGTTTTTAGCAATGGCAAACATGATGATTCTGTTCTATCTATTCTGCAGTGGGAAGACTGAGGATAATTTAACTCACATTTTCAATCTTTTTGACATGGACGGAAACAAGGTTGGGTTTTTCTTAAACATATTTGACATGGACGGAAACAAGGTTGGTTTATTCTTAAACATATTTGACATGGACGGAAACAAGGTTGGTTTATTCTTAAACATATTTGACATGGACGGAAACATGGTTGGTTTATTCTTAAACATATTAAACAGGGACGGAAACAAGGTTGGTTTATTCTTAAACATATTTGACATGAAATGGGAACTTCGTGTGGATATTGTTAATATCGATATCCAATGTGGGACTTTTAAATTTAGGAATCAATGCTTGATCCCTTATATATTAAAAGTATACCTGTAGGGCATAACCATAACGAAATATTAACGAGTGATATAAATAATCCGTTTATCTCCATAAGATGAAAATCTGTGCTTAATTCTAAGACATAATACAGATTAGCTTGAGAAAACACAGATAATCCTTGTCAGAACAAATATTATCCTTGAACAAAACACAGATTAGGATGAAAAAACACAGATGATCCTTAACAAAACACAGATTACATTGACAAACCCTAACCAATTTCTTTAGAATTAGGAGTTGACAAACCCCTCATTATTATAACATGAAAATTTAGGTTATCACAATTGACGAGCTTCTGAACCTGATGTCTGTATTTATCGAGATCGGAGAAGGAAAGAATCACAAGGTTTGGTTTCGAATATTCTGTTTAATGATTGTCAGTTGTAAACGCATTTTTAATAAACCTTGCGAAGAAAATTTGCATTTAACCATTCAATTGTCATATCTCTTCCTGAAATGAGATTAGTGTCAGCCATTTTGTATTTTATCTTTGCCGTAAATATCAAGGAAATGTCCTGGCTGCATTTTCCGAAAAAACACGGTTATTAAAATGTGAATCGGTAATGGCAATCTTTAAATGAAGAGTTACTTTAATTCTCTTTAATAGTTGGGTGATCTTCGCCGATTGTCCTTTAGAACTGACAGGTTTACTTTGAAAAAAATAGAGTGCTCAAAGCAAGCTTGATTGCTTGAATATTCGTGCATGGAATAATAGTTATTTGTTGTTCATATAAATATGTTTTTATCCTCAAATTTACACATTTTTTTCAGGTTGATCTCGCAACTGTCATGGCTGAGATGTATCAGAAAGGAGATGCCGACAAGAACGAGAAGTTAGAGCTCAAGGAGTTCATCAGAGGAATGATGGATCATCCCGTCACATCCAAGATCATGTCTATCAAGAACATTGACGCATTGTTGGAACTGATGTAAACCCCTTCCTGCCTCCCTGGTCTTCCTGATATCCGGAGCTGATATACGAGCTCTCAAGTTGGTTAATCTGCAACCTGAAGCTGAACCAGTTCTCTCTCAATCTGATTATCTTACAACCTGGAGCTGAACCAGTTCTCTCTCAATCTGGTTATCTTACAAACTGGAGCTGAACCAGTTTTCTCCACCTTATTATCTTACAACCTGGAGCATAACTGGTCCCCTCTCTCTAGGGTCTCTGGGAGCCCAAACTTATTCCTCTTTCCCAACCTTTATTTATTAATTTTGAACATATTAAAATGTGAACTGTACTCATTTAACAGAACTTCTCAAATATATTTGATCTTCAGAATATTTACACGTAGTACCTCTCTTGACATAAAGTTGTAATCTCTGTTTGTTTTTCCGATCATAACTCAGGAACCCCTGGACCGATTTGTCAAAATTTTGATTGGGCAATTTGGGAGGCCCACGGAAATGTTCTTAGCTTGGTTTTAAGATTCTAACATCAGCTGTTCGACTTGATAGTGAAAATTTAGTGCGGGTAAACGGCGGAATTAACTTTTAATCAACCTTGGCAGCGCTGGGTTCCCAGTCTAGTCTGAAAATAAAACAAGATAAAACATATAATGGGTAATAGGGCTATCACGCTCCTTTGACCCTTAAGTAAAAGTAAATTCAACTTAAAGTCTGACCGCGTCAACCTTGTTGCACCGGCTAGTCCTATTGAGTGTCTGCTTTATTTAAAATATAATAATAATAATAATAATAATAATAATTAACAATAATAATTATACCTATAAAAGTATTGTTTGCTCTGCTCTCGATGAATTTGTTGATAAAGTGTCGATTAGTCTCGTGTACTAGTTCATGGTTAGCATACTCCTGCAGTAAAAATGTAATCATTTTGGTCTTATTATTTTGCGTCACCGGAATTCAAAATCTTCAAACTTAAAGAAATTTGGTATGAAAATGATAACTATTCGATTAGAAAGAATCAAGCTTTTCCCACAAACTCACATTTTCTTGGTCAGACATCTTTGCAACCTGATCATGTAAACCTTTGATATTTAAAACTTNCCTTGCCGTTGAGCCAGAGCAGGTCCTTGTGACCCTGACGGCTCAACGAGTAGGCAGGTCGAACCGGTGGCGCGGAAGGCTCTGGGAGTGATCCTGGCTGGAGCCGCCGGTTGTGCAGATCTTGGTGGTAGTAGCAAATACTCCAGGGAGGCCCTGGAGGACCGATGTGGAGAAGGGTTTCGTGTGAACAGCCGTTGAACACGAGTCAGTCGATCCTAAGGCATAGTGGAAGCATTGTTCAATGGAGCGGTGATCTATGGTCGTACAGATAGAGCCGCGTCCACAGCCGAAAGGGAATCAGGTCCTTATTCCTGAACCTGGTAGCGTAACCGTTGGGAGCCTCGTATCTCTCGTGTTAACACGAACAGAGCTTGAGACGCCCGCCTAAACTCTGGGAAGAGTTGTCTTTTCTGCATAAGCAACCAAGGCCCTGGAATTTCTTTGAGAAGAGAATGGGTTTTGTTTTGCCAAGAGCACAGCAGTTCTTGCTGTGTCCATGAGCGTCAGGCGGGACCTTGAAAATCAAGCTGAGGGCTTCGGGGATTCGCACCAGCTCGTACACATATCCGCAGCAGGGCTCCTAGGTAAACAGCCTCTGGTCGATAGAATAATGTAGGTAAGGGAAGTCGGCAAATTGGTTCGGACATTTGGTACACGTACTCAGTCGATCGGCTGATGGTGCGAAGCTACCATCCGTTGGAATATACCTGAACGCCTCTAAGGTAGAAACCAGCCTAGACATGGCAACTTTAATGTTGGACTGGAGATCTGTATGGGGTACGATAGGCTTCTGGCCTCCTCCCTGCTGTCGGCTCTTGACTTGTGTCTGAAATACACTTGTCTCTCCTGGCGATCCAATTATCAGAGTTCTTGTCCCAAATCGTTTGTAGACGACTTATGTACCGGTCAAGGTGACGTACTTGGTAGAAAATCTTTTAGGTTTTGCTCTCATGTTGATTCTGGAAATCAATGATTGATTGTGAAAAATGGAAATGAAATTGAAAATTTTACAGTTTCATTAAATTTAACAAACTGTTTGATTATTTTCTCAAAGGAGGTATTTTGTTTGTTTACCTAAAAGTTTAAACTTATTTAAATACAATCAAAATTTTGATTTTTTTAGAATCAATAATTGTCCATTTGTTTTGTCTAAAAATTTTAATCGTTAATTGCTTAAACTTTACATGTTCTTAAATTAAAAGATTTCACTCAAAAGAAACTTGAATGTTCTACTTTAGATTTAAGTAGTTTAAATTGTTTTGCTCGTTTATTTAGTTAACTGAAATAGATGCATTCTTGAAGCTTGGTTATTCTCCTTCCCTTGTTATTATTAATCAAGAGGAAGAATATAGCCATTTGAACCACCTAGGAATATAAATTAAATAGATTTATATAAATAAATATAGAAATGAAGTCAATCTAATTTTTATCTTTCTAATTTTAAGCAGATTTACAACAAAATGTTTATCACCATTTACATGATTTCTAGATATTGTCGATGTTTAATTAGCTTAATTATTTGAAGGTGTTAAAATCCAAACAGAAGTAAAAATTAAATTTCCGAAATAGATATTCTTAAAAAAATATATTTCAAAATTCAAAATGCAATTTTGTTAAAGGATTAAATTTTCTGTGTTTTCTAGGTGTTGTCGATATATAACAATTTTCAATTTCCAAAATTAAAAAATAAAAATAAAACTTCCGAAATTGTAAATTGACAATCCAAATTCATAAATGTTTGATGCTTATTAATTCGAAAATTAAGTTCAAATCTAGATTGATTTTTCAAAAGTATTGATTTAATTCAAACTGAATTAAATTATTTCAATATGTTAACCAGGATATTTGGATTTTATTTGTATCAGAAATTAGTTAAAATTTGAACAAAAAATATGAAGATTTATCAGAAAATCAAAAATTAAATAATGCTATCAAAATTCAAATTGTAGTTAAGTAAGAAATTGAAAAATATTTTCCGAAATAAGCCTAGGCTGGATTTTTAGAAATCAAGATTTAAAAAAAATCAATTTATGGTAAAAATCAGGTAAACTGGATTTTGGTAATTATAATTTAAAAATCAGTTTATGTAAAAATTAGGTAAGCAGAAGGATTCAAATAAAATATATTAGAGGCAAAGCTATTAATTAAAATAAAATAAATCTAATTTCTATTTCTAATCAATCAAAGATTTTTTTACAAGGAAATAGATTCAAAACTTTTTATAAGGAGATTGAGGTTAAAGTTTGAAAATTAGAATTAAAACTATTTTCTTCGAACATAATTTTATGTAAGGACAAAATAATTCACAGTTATTAGTTATAAAGTAAAGCCTGATTAAAACTTTCTGTATTTAGACGAGAGTGATTGGAAAATTCCAAATATTCTTAAAGAAATTTGTTTTATTTATCAGTTTTCAAAATTATATCCAGAAAATAAAAATCAAAAAATTATAATGCACTAAATTTTATGATAGAATATAGGTTAAATAGCTAATTTAAAAGAAATAATACTTAGAAAACCAGATATTGAGAAATAATCGATTTAGATTTTAATGTAAGAGTTTAAGTTTAAATGTACAATTTCAAATAAACAGGATTTACAGATAATATTAAAACTTTAATGAAGATCTAAAATTATAGCAACTGGACTTAGAAAATATTGCATAGAAAATTCAAAATTCAAAAATTCAAGTTTAAAGAGAATATGGAAACGTTAAATAAACTAGAAAAGGACAAAGTTTATAATATCACAATTTCAGAATTAAGAATTAAAAGAATTTAAATTTTAAATAAAGAGAACAGATAGAAGTTACAAAAAGACACAGTTTCTAGTATCAGAGTTAAAAATAGTGTTTAGACAAAGATCAAAAAGTATATTAGCGGAGTTTTCAAAATCAAGAGTTTATAATAGTAGAGTTTTCAAAATCAAGAATTTAAATAATACAGAATTTATAATAGTATAGTTTTTTAAAATCAAATATTTAAAAAAAAAATTTTTGATTTTATAAAAGTAGATTTTTCAAAATCAAAGATATAAAAGAATATGGATTTTATAATAGTAGAGTTTTCAAAATCAAGAATTTAAAAAAATGTAATCCAGAAATGAAGAGATTAGATAAAATTTAAAAGATAAAGTTATAGTACCAAGTTGTTAAAAATAATTCTCAAAAAAACAGAAATTTTAAAAGCAGGGTTTGAAGATAATATGAATATCTTAGATAACTTTTAAAAGGACAAAGTTTACAGTATCAAAGTGTAAAAATAGAAATCTAAGAATCAGGATTTTAAAGAAAAAAGTGTAAAAAATAGAAATCTAAAAATCAGGATTTTAGATAAAACACGCAAAGTTTTAGTATCAAAATTTTCAAAATCAAAGATTAAAAGGAAGATTAAGAGAAATCTAAAAATTTTAATTTTTTCAAAGAAAAAAACAACTTTAGAGTATCAAAATTTCAGAATCAAAGATTAAAAAGGAAAAATTCTAAAAAAACTAGGATTTTAAAGATAAAACAAAGTTTATAGTATCAAAATTTCAAAATCAAAGATTAAAAAGAAGATTGAGAAGAATCTAAAAACTCAGGTTTTAAAGATAAAAACAACGTTTATAGTATCAAGATTTCAAAATCAAAGATTGAAAAGAAGATTGAGAATAATCTAAAAATTCTGGTTTTAAAGATAAAAATTTAAAACGAAACGAATTTGCAGGATTGTAACCATTACATAAAGTATTGAAAAATTACATTTTAAAGAATTTCAATGTAACAGTTTTATCACAGATTAACTGAAGGGTTACAATATATATAATATATCTAATCATTGGTGGACGGTCTTCTACTTTATAAGATCTTTGATTCCCAAAAATTTCCCATCTGCCGTTTAAAGTTTGAGTGACAGGGTTGACGTGTGAATGATTCCCGGGTTTTGTATCAAGTATTAAACTATCAATGAATAGTTATAAAACCCAGGGATCATGTCGGTATATAATTCTAATGCAGCATACTAGTGCTTTGTGACTTTAAATGCAGTTTAATGCATAGGTTCGAGGGTCGAAACTGCATAGATCCTGGATATGTGAATGGAGAGGGGGGGGGGAAGGGAATAAAAAAGGGTAATGGAGGAGAAATAAAGTTTGGGAGAAAAAGAATGAAAAAGCAGATTTCAGAAAAGAAATATAAAATTTTCCAAAAATCTCTATGTTCACAAAGTCTGGAAATGATTAAATATAAAGATATTTTGACTTAATTAAGCCGATTTTGTTTTACAAATTAGATAAAAAGGGCCCTACTAAAACAGATAATGCACCAAAAATAAAAAAAATTCTGACGAAAAAATATTCCAATGACATGAATAATTTCTGTTCTTGTTCATGTTTTAAAACTTAAAGCTATTCTTACAACGTTTAAAATTTTTCAACTTTCACGCCAAAGCTCAAATCATGTTTTTAATGTCAGAGCTAATGAAAAAATAAAAATTGTAGACACATGTTTATACATTGTACGTACAACCATTTTGTAAACTTATTTTTCCTTATTGCAAATAAATAAAATACTCCTACGGAAATCGCTTCTCTGCTTACTCGGTTGAGGAAAACTGCGCCCTCGGGTGCTATTTCTAGAATCAAGTGGCGAGTCTCTTCAAATCTCAAAAAAATATATGAATAATGCATCTATAAAGATAAAGTAGTAATCTATGTTTGTGTATCTATTTGTTTGTCCTATCATAACTCATGATGACCCCCTTGACCAATTTGCCTCAAATTTTGATTGGAGAACTCGATTGAACAACAAAAAGGATCTTAGCTTGATTTTTTATAATTTTAATTTTGAGTAGATCGTTTTTGTGGAGAAAGTTCAGTTATCAAGGAACGAGGGTGTAAAATATATTAGTATTGTGTGTTTGGGGATGGGCGGGGATGTGATGTGTGTATGCTGAATTGTATATGTGTTTATAAGAGCTGAAGAGAAAGATGGAGAAAGATAATATAAACATCCTGCTTCGGAGAAAGAATTAAAGTGAAAATGTAAAAATGACATTTATTTGGAAACGTTAGAACTAGACGCTCACAACAATTAGGAACTAAATCCATGATTTGGAGTTCTCCAGGGTTTCCTTAACTGGAATACTAGATACTGAACAGGGTTTCTTAAAATAGTTTATGTACAGGGTTTCCTAAACTGAATTATGTACAGGGTTTCCTAAACTTGATTATGTACAGGGTTTCTTAAACCAGCCTATGTACAGGGTTTCCTAAACCAGTTTATGTACAGGGTTTCCTAAACCAGTTTATGTACTTGGTTTCCTAAACCAGTTTATGTACAGGGTTTCTTAAACCAGTCTATGTACTTGGTTTGCTAAACCAGTTTATGTACTTGGTTTCCTAAACCAGTCTATGTACAGGGTTTCTTAAACCAGTTTATGTACAGGGTTTCCTAAACCAGCTTACGTACAGGGTTTCCTAAACCAGTTTATGTACTTGGTTTCCTAAACCAGTTTATGTACAGGGTTTCTTAAACCAGTCTATGTACTTGGTTTCCTAAACCAGTTTATGTACTTGGTTTCCTAAACCAGTCTATGTACTTGGTTTCCTAAACCAGTCTATGTACAGGGTTTCTTAAACCAGTTTATGTACAGGGTTTCCTAAACTAGTTTATGTACAGGGTTTTCTAAACTAGTTTCTCTACAGGATTTCCTAAACAATAACATGTACATGGTTTTCTAAACTGGATTATGTACAAGATTTTCTAAACTTGATCGTGGCGAGGTTTTCCTAAACCAGATTATGTGCATCCAGGGTTTCCTAAACCCGATTATGTACGTGCAGGGTTTCCTAAACCAGATTATTTACAGTGTTTCCTAAACTTGATTACGGACAGGATTTCCTAAAACATGTCATTTACATTGTTTTCCTAAACTAGATTAAAAACAGGGTTTCCTAAACTGAATTATGTACAGGGTTTCCTAAACTTGATTATGCACAGGGTTTCCTAAACTTGATTATACACAGGGTTTCTTAAAACAGATTATGTACAGGGTTTCCTAAACTAGATTGTGTGCAGAGTTTTCTAAACTAAATTGTGTACAGGGTTTCCTAAACCATATTATGTTCAGGGTTTCCTAAACTAAAATTTGTGTTATCCAGATTATTGTTAAAAAGGTTTACAAAAAAGATTTTTCATGTAGTGGAGAAGTGATTCAGATATAAAATAGTATATGCCTTTTAAGTTTAAATATTTGATGCTGTTTACTTTTTCGACCCCAACAAAAAGAAGAAAAAGAGGTCAAAACTCAAAACCTTATTGTAATTATGAACATTTCTTTTTAACTAAAATAGGAAAATTGAATTAAGTATTATTTAAATAGGATGATAACCCTTTTCTAGACTTAATAATTTAAATTTTAAAGTTAATCACATGGTAAACCCTAAACTAAGCTTTTAATGCGTGATCTGCAGTTCTACTTTGACCTAATGAATAGTGGGTTTCAGTGTAGAGTGGCTAGGCAAGCTGTTATGAGTACTCTGACCTAATGAATATTGGGTTTTAGTGTAGCAAGCTGTTAAGAGTACTCTGACCTAATGAATAGTGGGTTTTAGTGTAGAGTGGCTAGGCAAGCTGTTATGAGTACTCTGACCTAATGAATATTGGGTTTTAGTGTAGATTGGCTAGGCAAGCTGTTATGAGTATACTGACCTAATGAATAGTGGGTTTTAGTGTAGATTGGCTAGGCAAGCTGTTATGAGTATACTGACCTAATGAATAGTGGGTTTTAGTGTAGAGTGGCTAGGCAAGCTGCTATGAGTTCTCTGACCAAATAAGCTCATAACAATTAAATCGGAAACAAGCGAGGTAGTAAGGTTAGTGATGCAAAATCAAAAGCCAATGCGTTGCCACACTTTGAAGTTGAACTGTTCTTGATAAGTAACTTTTTATAGCAGTCTGGATCTATGTGAAGATTTACCGTTGAATCCATCCAAGAAAGTCATGGGAAAGAAAGTATTTGGAAAAAGTACTGAGAATAAGAAAGCTTGAAAAAAGTTCGAAAACACAAGTCCATCGAAAAAAATTCATGGGAAATAAAGTCATACTATTTTTGAACAATGACTTATTTCTACAGAGCACATTTCCATTTTTTCTACAGTGCACATTTCCTTTTTCTACAGTGCACATTTCTTTTTTTTCTTCAGTTCACATTTCCATTTTTTCTACAGTGCACATTTCCATTTTTTCTACAGTGCACATTTCCTTTTTTCTACAGTGCACATTTCTTTTTTTCTTCAGTTCACATTTCCATTTTTTCTACAGTGCACATTTCTTTTTTTTCTACAGTGCACATTTCCATTTTTTCCGCAGGACTTTTTTGGTTCCAGAAATTAGGACTTTTTTCCTAATACTTTATTGGTTGTGGTCGGCTAGGAGAGAACAAATTTCTAGAAAGCTAGATTGCTATATACAGTGAGAACTGTGGAATGAGGAGACGACATTAAACAATATTTTAGCGTAAATTGATGTTGTTACAACTCCAATAGTTTTACTATACTAGCTTAAAAAACTGAATAAGGAAAATAGTTTGTGAACACTGTCCAATTGCTGGTTAGATGTTCCTTAAATCATAACTTGAGGCTAACAGTCGTCTTCCAATTCCACAGTTCGTTGGTTCTTACTGTAGTTGAGTGTTTTCTATTGTAAACACACGGCCCGTACTTCTCTTTCGGTTTATAAATTGCTCTAGAGCAGGACGTGTAAACGGATTTCTTTCTGTAATATATTCTAGAATCCTTTTCTTATTACACAACAATCTACACAGCAATGATAATTATTTATTAACTAATGGAATGCGGCCGATTTTGAAGTGTTGTCAGAACTTGACCCTGAGTTTTAAGCCTATATTACTTTTTTGCTGCCTTCAATAGGAAAATTTCAAAGTTTTCTTAATTGGAGCTTCACCTTAAAAGAATTAATAGGAAAAATTCGCGTCATAATTTTAATTTTTAGTTCAAAGCGCTTCCTATGAAATCATTTAGTTCTTCAAATATAATAACTGTTAAATATAATTACTTATTAGCATATTGTTTTAATTCTAAATATATAAGAAACCTAAGCCTACTATACCCTGATATATCAGGGCTTCACTCAACGGTTTATATTTCAAATTCTAGATATTGCCAATATAAAACTTATCGAAGATCTATAAACATAGATATACATGTCTTCGTTCCGTCTCATTCAAACCAAGGAATAAAAAATGGAATTTTCTGGGAGAATTGTAAATAAATCTCAAACTGGCCAGCACTGCGCGTGTTTTAGTATTTCTCCCAGAGCCCAAAACAGGGTTTTAAAACCCGGGTTTCTCGAATGGGGTTAGGCAGTTTTGTGGATATCAAATATATTTTTATTTAGTTTCTTCATATTCTCCATTTTTGTCGAATCTCTTAAATAAAAATCTACAAAATGTTAAGACCCCAAAAAAGGAAACTCGAGAGTTTCGTTCAACGATACTCTTTTAAATTTCGGGCTCAGAGCCCAAAACTTAAGACAGGGTATCTTTATGAAAACCAGTTTTGAAACCTGGGTTTCACAAATGGGGCTACCAGTTTTGTAGATATCAATATTTTTGTTCTGAAATATTATTTTATTTAGTTTCTTCTTATTCTTCATTTTTTTCGAACCTCTTAAATAAAAATCAACATAAATGTTAAGACCCCAAAAAGGAAACTCGGGAGTTCCGTTCTACGATACACTTTTAAATTTAAGGCTCAGCAAATGCAGTACACTTTCTGTTATGAGAGTTCTTGATTCAAACTATCTAAAAATGTTTTCCGGAAAAGAAGAAAAAAATTTCCGTAGCTTAGCATATTTTAACGAGATGCAGTTAATTTTAAGCATCGTGACTAATATATACAGATAGAGTAAAATATAATGAACTGGATTGATTGATTGATTGATTAACTGAATCCTTGCTGAAGGCGTACATCCAGAAGCATAGTTCTTATACTCATTACCTCCTCTCCTCAACCCTCCTCTTCTTGATATATTTGGTGTTTACTCCTTCTTCGATATAGGTGTTTAGCCTGTCTGTTTTGTTGGTTTGTTTGATGTTGTTTTTAGGACCTCCGATGATCCCAGGCCAAATTTTTGACAGTTTTGAAAATTCACCAATAAAAGCAGAGAAATCTGCGGAATGAAAGTCTAGTCTTTTATTTTCATTCTTGCTAATCTTGGATTCTCATATCCTCTTCTTTTTATCCAATATCCTTTCAGCATTAGCTCCTTACAGCAAACTCCTTCCAATTTGTTTTGTTGTAAAGCAGTATGTAAAGCAGTAAGTTTTTAAATTCTACTTTTTCGCACCTACCATTTGACTCAATTAATTCATTATCATTTATTTAAAAAAAACTTTACAACGATTTATTTTTTTACAAAGTAAACATTTCAACGATTTCCCTTATTTTTGGTTTTAAAAAAATAATTCCGTTCTCACATCACCATTTTAATAGGTTTTGACATCTATATGCATATACACTCAATTCTCTATCCCCCCCCCCTCCTCTCCTCTCTTACCCTCTTCTATGCATCAGAAAGATGCTTAGCTCAGATATTCCCTATATTCCTATTAATATGTTTTAGTTTGAAGAGCCCTTAGATACTCCCGTATACTACAGGCAATCAGATTCTTATTCATATTCCGTCCTAGACCAGAGATCGATTTCCAACAGCTCCTAGACTAGATATCCACTGAGTTCCAACAGCTCCTATACTAGAGATCCACTGAGTTCCAACAGATCCTAGACTAGAGATCCACTGAGTTCCAACAGATCCTATACTAGAGATCCACTGAGTTCCAATAGCTCCTATACTAGAGATCCACTGAGTTCCAACAGCTTTTAGACTAGAGATCACTGAGTTCCAATAGCTTTTAGACTAGAGATCCACTGAGTTCCAACAGCTCCTAGACTAGAGATCCACTGAGTTCCAACAGCTCCTAGACTAGAGATCCACTGAGTTCCAACAGATCCTAGACTAGAGATCCAATGAGTTCCAATGGCTCTTAAAGTAGAGATCTTCTGTGTTCCAACACCTTCTAGACTAAAGAGCCACTGAGTTCCAACAGCTCCTAAACTAGGGATCCAATAAGTTCCAACAGCTCCTAGACTTGAGATCCACTAAGTTCCAACAGCTTCTGGACTAGAGATCCAGTGAGTTCCAACAGATCCTAGACTAGAGATCCACTAAGTTCCAACAGCTCCTGGACTAGAGATTCACTGAATTCCAACAGCTCATCGACTAGAGATCCACTAAGTTCCAACAGTTCCTAGACAAGAGATAAAGTTAGTACCAACAACTCCTAGACTAGAAATCCAGTGAGTTCCAACAAAGTCTTTGCTAGAGATCTACTAAGTTCCAACAGCTCTTAGACTAGAGATAAAGTGAGTTCCAACAGCTCTTAGACTAGAGATAAAGTGAGTTCCAACAGCTTATAGACTAAAATCCAGTGATTTCCAACAGCTTCTATACTAGAGATCCACAAAGTTCCAACAGCTTCTATACTAGAGATCCACTGAGTTCCAACAGCTCCTGGTTTATAAAACCATAAATAAAGGATATATCAGTTCAGAGCCGTAATTGACAGGAGTTCATCGTTACACTTATTTGAAAGGTTAAAATAGGGGTTTAGATTAAGACAAGATCAGAGGTTTCAGCGTTGATTCAGGGTTTCAGATTAGGACAAGGATCCAGAGTGAAACTAAGTGCAAGAGTTAAAAAAAGGTTGTATGTCTATAAATAGGGTTTCAGAGTAAAATAAGGTTTTAGAGTTGAAATAAGGTTTCAGGCTAGGACACTTTATTCAGAGAATAGAGAAAATATTCAGAGTTAAAACAAGGTTCCAGAGTTAGAAAAAGGTTTCTGAGTTAAAATTAGGTTTCAGGTTAGACAAGGATCCAGTGTAAGAACAAGTTTTGAGAGTTGAAGAATTGAGTTTCAGGCTAAAACAAGGATCCAGTGCTAAAACAAGGTTTCAGAGTTAAACAAAGTTCTAGACTTCAAGTTCAAGGTTTAGAACAAAGACAAGCTTCCAGAGTTTAAATACGGTTTCAAAGATGGAGACCACTGATATCACTTTTAATTTATTTTTTTCAGTTTTATGCTATGTACACAATGTTTTATACATCTGTTAATTTGATTTATATCAAACTTGACTTGAGAAGGATAAAGAACTAAGCTGTACTGTAGATCTACACTCATGATCTCTCATATCATGAGAAGAACCAGAGAATAGTAGAGTTCAGGTTATGGTTTAACAATATCTGTAAACTCATAAATACATTATAGTTACTTCGTTTCTCACAAAAGTGTAATATTCATTCATATTTTCTATATTTGTAAGCATTATCTAATGAAGAAAAGTGTTATACAGGATATTCTGTGGGTAGGGGTAGGTTGAAGGGGGTAAAGGGGCGTATACCAATTGTATTTATTACATCCTGCTGTAATAATTTTGTCTTGATTATGAAAACCTTGAGTTTAGCAGATTACGGGATACAAAGCTGTAGGTTTAAGTTCAGGAGTTAACGTTAAACACTCATGATTCAGGAGAACAAATCATAACAGAAAGTTTAAAAGCAAGTTATAGATGAAGGTGAAATAAAACAAATACAGAAAATGTACAAGTAAAAAAATAAAAATGAGGAAAAGAAAAAAAGATTAGATAAAAGACAGAAAAGAATTGAGTCTTTGTCACATATACTCAAGTTTTCTAATCCCAATATCTTTGCAGCCTGTCTAGTGTAGACCTTTCATACTTATTTTATTTGATCTAACAAAATTCATAGTTTGATATACTAAAGTCCACAACATTGAGTTGCAAGGACATAGGGATTAGAACTAAAAGCTTGTGGCAAAAACTCAAAAAAAGAAAATACCAAAAAAGAATAAGGTTAAAAGAAATAAGTAAGGTCTAAGGAAAAAGAGCAGAAGTGAGGAAAAGGAAAAAATTAGCCAAAAGAGAAGGTCAAAAGAGAAGAGTTAGATTATGGAGGTCTCATGGGATAATAATAGAAAAAGACGAGAAGTTAAGAAAAATGAAAATGAGAATAAAAACGAATGGTAAAGCTTACAAGCATGTTAAAAAAGAAAATAGAGATGCAAATCATAAAAGAAAGATTTTAAAATGTATAATCATAAAGTTTAAACTATGAGGAGAGAAAGATGAAAGTAAGAAAGTTTCAATCACATTTTTATATTCTTACTAATCCCTGTGGGTAGGATTGAGTGCACTTCTATATTGGATAAGGTTGTCCTAATGTGATTTAGGTGTCCCGGGGGGGACAGGTTGGATGGTTAATGGTTGAATATTCTCATCTTTATGCTTCAATATTTAACTTTATATTCGGGAATTTAATATGCTTGAGGTTAGCTTTAGTATGTTATAAAGGAGAATTCTTTACTAAATTTGTAACTTCAGAAAAGAGAATTTTCATGAGCTTCTTTCTTTTAATATCCCAGTAGCAGAAATTAGCCAGAGCTAATCTAATAAGCTATAATGGATTATTCTCATTGGGAGCTGAGATCTTAATTAAAACTAGTTTTATCATAAAGACTATTCAAGCAGGACGTATTTAACAGTTTAAAGGGGAATTTAAGTGTAGTTACAAGTACGTGATCCTCCATGCAAAGATGGCAATGTCCGATTCACAACAGTGCAGTACCCTTGAAACCTTTATCTGATCAATAATATGGAAGATTTTGTTTTTATTGAAAATAATCAGTTTGTAAAATTATAATCATTGATATCTAAATCATACATGACCAGTTAAAGCTTTTAAGGATACTGTTGTGAATCAGTCATTGCCATCTTGGCATCACTTTTTTTGTTCATTGAAAACAAGTTCCTGAGCTGTCCTATTATGTCACAGTAAAATGTAAACAAACATTACTTTTCCGCCATCTTGATTCAGACGGTGTGTTATATTACATGCATGATTAGCTTAGTGAGCAGGTAAAGGATCAGATTATCAGATTTTAATAAGGTTTTCCTCATTATTGCAGTTCCTAATTATTGCAGTTTTCAACAGAAGGCCGTATGGGTCCTGTACACCCTCAACTAAGCTTTCGGTGTGTATTGCATGATTTGCAGTACACTGGCCGAAGATACAGTGGGTTTTAGTGGAGGGTGCCTATCGTTGCATGATCTGAACTGGTACGAGAAATTACAAGTCTAGTGTAACGTACTATCTGCACATTAACTCGAACCTCCCCGACTAATGAACCCAGTGTTTAGTGGACCCAGCTAGTTATATGCAACAAAGTTAGTCTTGCTGAGGTTATGTGAGACAAGAACTTTTGGCAAGCATTTTTTCAGATAGGCTAAATTTGTTACAAAGCTTAAAACCATTTTTTAAAATTGAATAGAATTAATATACTACATATTATTAAAATTATATACAATTTTATTTATAAGAAACAAATAACACTGAATATACGAGAAAAAAATGTGTGTCGCCTGTTTAAAGAACATTTTATACCCTCAATTTTGAGCCTTTCGTACCACTAAAAAATAAACATAATTCGTAAAAAGACATTTATCCCAAGATCCCAACTACATAGAGATAATCTAGTCCAGGATCCCAACTAGAGATAATGTAGCCCAGGATCCCAACTAGAGATAATCTAGCCCAGGATCCCAACTAGAGATAATCTAGCCCAGGATCCCAATTAGAGATAATCTAGCCCAGGATCCCAACTAAAGATAATCTAGCCCAGGATCCCAACTAGAGATAATCTAGCCCAGGATCCCAACTAGAGATAATCTAGCCCAGGTTCCCAACTAGAGATAATCTAGCCTAAGGTCCCAACTAGAGATAATCTAGCCTAAGGTCCCAACTAGAGATAATCTAGCCCAGGATCCCAACTAGAGATAATCTAGTCCAGGATCCCAACTAGAAATGATCTAGTCCAGGATCCCAACTAGAGATATTCTATCCCAGGATCCCAACTAGAGATAATCTAGCCCAGGATCCCAATCAGAGCACCTAATGGATCAACAACTGTTACAGTAACAGTTGCTGTAGTAGTAGTCGTTGTTGGTGTTGTTGTTGTCGTAGTAGAAGTGGTAGTGGTAGTTGTAGATGTTGTTGTAGTTGTAGAAGTGGTAGTTGTAGATGTTGTTGTAGTTGTAGAAGTGGTAGTTGTAGATGTTGTAGTGGTGGTAGAAGTAGTAGTTGTAGATGTTGTTGAAGTTGTAGATGTTGTTGAAGTTGTAGATGTTGTTGTAGATGTTGTTGTAGTGGTAGTAGTTGTAGATGTTTTTGTAGTAGAAGGAGAAAGAAGGCCTCCAATTAGTTCAAAAATATTTGGTGGTTTAGCTGTTGATGCAGTTGTAGCTGGAGCGGTGGTTGTGGTTGGAATTGAAGTTGATGCTGGATTTAAAAATGGGAAAAAAATCCCAACTAGTGTGTCCAGGGGAGATGGAGGCTTAGTTGTCGTAGTTGGAGGAACTGTAGTGGTTGTTCCAAACAATATTCCTCCAATGTTTTCTAAAATGTTAGTTGTTGTTGTTGTTGGTGCAGCAGTTGTTGTCGGTGCAGCGGTTGTTGTTACTGGTCGGAACAACCAGTGAAAAAATCTATCCTCAGGTTGTACTCGTATTGCCAAGGAACCTTGGATAAGGAATATATGAAGAATAAGAAACATGTTTCTCTAGGTATAGGATACGACTTAGGGGTTAGAACTGACAGTAAACCTTTTTGTACCCTCTAATTTGTCTCCAGGTGCAAGGTTAAATTGAGAAATATATTGTACGTCTGTAATTTTATTTTCATTATTAAATTAACTTTTAATCAAAACTTTATAAGTTCTGTCAAATGTTTTGCTATATCCTTGTCAAGCATATACAGCAAATTTATTGCTTACTGTTTTCAAGGTGAAATAGATAAATACTTTAAATAGAGAATGTACACATGACTATTCTGAAGTGAGAACTCCAATTTCAAATATTTAAACAAAATTGGATAAAATATGAAGGAACTTTTTAAAAACAAAGAAATTAAGTTTAACCGCAAAAATAACGATTTTATGGAGCATTTACAAAACGTTTTCATACATAACGTCTTTACCAAAGAACAAAACAACAAAACGTTTTCCAAATGTAATCTTGTTTGTCATTATTTGGGATAAAGTTCGGTTAAGGCAAAGTCGCCACTGAGGAGTAGGGGAGTGGCGCTGCGGCTTAGAAAGTATTGTCTTTTCCTAAACTAACCAAAAATACTGACAATGTATTGTATAGCATTTTGTGGTAGAAACATTGTAGGGGAGAGGAATATTTTGTGCACAAAGATGTTTTGTGAGGAAAAATATTGTGTCAGGAAACTTAAACGGAAACATTGTGAGAAGGAAAACATTTTTTTATGAATATGTCTGTGGGGAAATTATTGTAGGAAATGTTTTTGTAAGGAAACTTTCTGTAAGAAAAAACTTTGAACGGAAACATTTTGTAGGAAAATGTATTGTTGGGAAACTTTTTGTACGGAACCGTTGTAAAGGGAAACATTTTTGGGTGGAAATGTTCATTAGTAAAATATTTGCAGTGAAGATAGGTTTCGTGTGGAAATGCTTCGTAGGAAAACATTTATTTGAAACATTTATGAGGATGTTGGATGAAAAGTTTTGGAGGGAAAATTTTGTGTAGGGAAACGTTTTTGTGGGGGAACATTTTATAGTAGAAACGTTTTGTAATGCTCTGTTTTGTGCCTTTTTGGCTTATTATGACTCAAAAAAATATACTTTGTCATTATGCAAGTATACTGTCAAAAATCTGACGACAAGACGACATTAATAAAACTAAATTTTTGGAAGTAATTTTTTCTGAAGTCTTTCACACCTTTTTCGTATATTGTTGATGAACTTTGTTGTGTAAAGATTGAAAAGGTTTCAAGTTATTAAGCTCAGGAGTTTGTAAAATTATACTTTTTAAACGCATACATGCATTCCATCATCGTTATTAAGATTAATACTTAAAAATAGAAGTAAAATCATATGTTTAGAGATTTATCTGGTTATCTTTATTATTTATTATTTTACTTGCGTATAAAAAACTTTATACATCAATATGTCTAAACAAATATTTTTTTAAGTTTTCATCATCCATTTTCAGATCTTTTTACATCATGAGAATATATTTTTATTGTAAAAATTACATTGCCAACCTATATTATCATCTAATAAATATTTTATTTTATTTTACCTTTTTTGAAAAGGCATTTCTCATGGCCGCCCCGAAAAAAATTAGAGACCTTAAATCATATGATGTTTTTAAAAAAGTTTTTTATCTAATCGTGAAAATATTGCATTAATATTTTCAGAAATTTTTGCAATAAATGGGATTATACCAATCGACTTTCTGGTTTTCTTTACTTTGGTGATTTTTGCAATCCTTTTTGGCAGTTTTTGAAAATTGTAGTTAAGTTATTGATAAAGAATAGATGTAGGGTGTACAGATAATCATAATATTCTATAAAGCTGTAATGTAAAAATTATTGTAGTTTATAAGAACTATTATTATAACTATAACTATTATTTATAAGAACAATAGTTATTACGTTACAGTTCTTATAAACTACAATAATTAGTACATTACAGTTTATATATAAAACTGTAATGTACTAATTTTTGTAGTTTATACAGTGATAATCAGAAAACTCTGGAATTAGAAGTCGACTTTTAGACTCAAGTTATGACTTTAAATACTTAAATGAACATGGGGTACAGCAATTTTTCAGTGTAAATAGACCCATTTCAGTTAATAAGTGATTTTATAACTTATTAGTTTATTCGTTTGTAACAACATCAAGTACACTTCAGTACTGCTTGATCTGTTTCTGATCTGTAAAAGTTCTCCTCAAATCTATTAATTGAAATGTTTTGTTATCATTATTGAAGTTAGGTTGAAAAAATAATAAAAACTGCAAAAAGCTATTTTTCCACCTTATCTATCTATCTATAAATTTGGCTTGTCTGTCTGTTTGTTTATTTGTATCCAATAAGCGTCAAAACGGCTGAACCGATCGGGCCCAAATTTTTTGTGGGACATCACGTGACCTCAGGGAAGGTTTATGAATGATAAAAATTTAAAAAAATGTGTTTTAAAGGTTTTTAATTTTGTAAAAAAAATTAAATTCTTGAAAATCCGCGATTTTTTTTTAAATCCGCAAAATTTGTTTCTTCTTTGTTTTAAAATGTAAACAAAAAGAATATGTTCACAATTTAACGAGAAGATGTGCGCGAAGCGCCCTAAAAGCCTCGTAATTTAAAAATTTGGCTTGTCTGTTTATTTGTTTGGATCCAATAAACGCAAAAACGGCTGAACCGATCGGGCCCAAATTTTGTGTGGTCCCAGGGAAGGTTTTTGAATGATCAAAATTTTAAAAATTGTGTGTTTAGAGGCTTTTTTTATATTTTTGTAAAATTTTGAAAATGCGCGAAAAAATATTATGAAATCCGCAAACTTTTTTGGTTTTTGTTTTATACTGTACAAAGAGAAGAACCTCAGAAATAAAGCCACACTTAAAACTTGAAATAGAAGATGAGCGCGAAGCGCCCTAACAGCCTAGTTCCTTTATACTTGTACTGTTAAAATAATTATCAATTTGTATTTGTAAACTCGTTTTGTATACACAGATAAGTGTATTTTAGAAATAAACTATCTATCTATCTATCTATCTATCTAAACCCAGAAAGGTTGTGGTATCTAGGTAATAATATTATAATCAGAGTCCAAATTTAATGAATTTGAGCCACGGCTCAAATCCGCCGAAAACCGGTTTCAATCGAGCGCCGGCTTAAATCTTGAAACATTGAATACAATTTTAAGTGGAACCAACCAAATTTTAGCCGCGGCTCAAATTCTTTAAATTCGGCCTTAGTTCTGAAGAATGTAGAGGGGGCGGCACACTGGACTATGAACCTGGGCTAGATGTGCTTTGGTCTTTAATCAGTAATCAGTAATCTTTAAACTTACAGAATTGATATTTGTCTACTTTTTATATTTTAACGCATCCACCGGCAAAAAAAGTATAGAAAAGGAAAATCTGAACCGGAACTGAGTTCTTATCACAAACTCTAATTTTCTAACCTATTTATCTTTGCAACCCTACGTTGTAGATCTTTGATATTTCAAACTATGAATATTGTGACAAAGGACCGAACAGTTAAATAAGGTGGGGGGGGGGGGGGTACATCTAGGAGACGTCCTGTCCTATTCAGATCTTGATTTAGTTTAGCAAATATATTATCAAGTGCAATTGGTGGCAATGAAATTTTACAAAAATTCTGCATTAACGTTATTGGTGTCATGACATTAAAAAACAATATTTAGAAAGAGAAGATAATCACATTTTTTTACTGTACTGCAAACTTAAGCACGTTAGATTAAAGGAATTGAGTTTTTGCCACAAACTCCAATTTTTAAAATCCCTTTATCTCTGCAACCTGATATCGTAGATTGCAATAGATGTTTGCAAACTTATTCTTATATTTGAAATTATAATATTTCTTTGACTATAGGGAGTGTTCGCGAACACTCCCTTTAAGCTTTCATTATTTTAGATTTTTTTTATTAAATTATGGTAAGAAAATTGCGCAAAATAATCAAGAAGCAATATTTATATTTCTAAATATACATTTACATAATATGAAATTAAATCCTAAAAAAAGATCATTTTTCTTGAACTCTCTCCTGAAAAGGTTTAAAAATGGATTTTTTTTAGTGATGAAGAACCGGTTTTCACGAACACATGTTTTAATGATTTAGTTTTGGACCACCACCAAGGTTATATTTCTGAAGATTAGAGATTGAGACAGATATCCGTGACTCCATTAATGTTTAAAAAATTGATCCTTCCCAGGTTAAGGAGAAAGGATTTGCTGGAGAAGGATTGCTCCTGCTAGACTAGCTTTAGCGAGTAGTAGAGCAGGCAGGTTCATGGTTACAGCTGCTAGTATTATAGGAGTTATTAGAGGATGGAGAAGAAACCCAACCGGGTCCTGGAGAGGGTTGGGAATAGGTTTAGGAGGGATACCAAGAAGAGTAAGAATATCCGGTATAGGAAGAGAAGTTGAGGATCCTGTTAGAACATTGATAAGAGAAGTTAGAAGATCTGGTGAAGGAGGTGTGGAGGAGGATTGTCCTCCGATCATACCTAGGATTGCATCAATAGGATTTGTGGGACTGGAGCTAGACCCGGAGCTAGAGCTTCCTCCTCCAAGAAGTCCTAAAAGGTTTGAAATAAGATCAGGTTGGGTAGTAGTAGTTGTAGATGTCGTTTTTGTTCCAAAGATAATTCCACCAATAGCATCAATCAGATTGTTTGGTGTTGGAGCAGCAGTTGTTGAAGTTGACAAAGCTCTTGTTGATGTTCCAAAAAGAATTCCACCAATAGCATCCAACAGATTAGTTGTAGCTGTTGTAGTTGTGGTAGTAGTTGTAGTTGTAGAAGTAGTAGAAGTTGTTGTGGTTGGTTTTATTAAATTAACAATGTTAAAAAATCTATCTTCTTCTGTAGGTAACGCTAGTGCTCCTTGTAGGATAAAAAGGTTAAGTAAAAGGATCATATTGATCTACGGTTTATGAAACTATTAGATATACATAATATAACACTGTTTATATCCTCAGGATTAGGGCACAAGTGTAAAAGTCTAAACTAGAACTAGATTATGATTATCTTGTCTTTTCTAGAATTAATATTTATTGTAAGTTGACAAATCTGTTTAGTTTTTTAATCAAACTGCCAAAAAGGACAAAAAATTAATTCACTTTCACTTTAGAATATTTCAGCTAAAACTTCTACTCTTCCACTCTTCTACTCTTCTACTCTTCTACTCTTCTACTCTTCAACTATTTATTGACACAAAAAGAGATACGTAGTTTCTAATGTATATGTTTCTATAACTGTGTATACTGCTGCAAATGTTTGTTTATGTTTTACAAGTAACAGATTTGTGTGTTTGTATGTATATGTTATATAGAGGTTATGTATATGTTTATAATGTTGGTTATGTCTGGTTAGCGTCAAATTACAGTTCTAAATACTAATAATACAACACGTCGCCTAATATATATATATATATATATATATATATATAGGTACATAATACATTAGAATACATAAAACTGTAATCGAACTTGTTCTGTTTTATGACACAATGTGCTGTAATATATTTGTTTCTAAAGTATTTTTTAATCTCCACAACAACTTAATAACGACAAGTACATGTTTGCAGTATTGTGACTGTATTTGTCGAAAAAACGTTAATCCTGGATCTTGGTTAAAACTCTGATCTAAAAAGGGGGGGGGGTCACGATCCAGCCAAAGTTTTCATAACAACACTAATAAAAATGTATTGTGTAAAATAAGAAATACTTATTAAAGTTTGTCAATAATTGTTCGAAGTATTAAAATAAGAACATTGTTTAGCTGAACTAAATATTGTTTAGCTGAACTAAATATTGTTTAGCTGAACTAAATATTGTTTAGCTGAACTAAATATTGTTTAGCTGAACTAAATATTGTTTAGCTGAACTAAATATTGTTTAGCTGAACTAAATATTGTTTAGCTGAACTAAANGGGGGGGTTACACAGCACATTAAATACGAAATCATGTAAAGTTCTTAGATGAAAACTGAAAACTAATAGCAAATTTTTGCCAAGGAAATATATATCTTGCGGAATTACGCGTCAGCTATTTTTAACGAATTAAGCACTTAATCGCTTCAGGTAGAAAGTTTCCACTGTGGTTAAAATTTTCCGACGTAGTAGACTAGTGCTATTTCGGCCTCCAGTGTTCAGGGCTAGCCACAAAGAATGAGACTGTAAAGACGACCTGAAACTCTTTTAAAGTGACGAATCCAATGTTAAATCAAGGTTTCTGCCTGAATATAGTCTTTTTAGGGATTTTACTGGACAAAAAAAGATACAAGTTTTAGGTTGCAGGGAATAATGAATATAAGGAAACAGTAAGTATAAATTCCGTAAAGTCGTCTCTGAACTTTCATCCTTTGTTGGTAACCCTGTAGTATACACATTAGGCAATCATATTGAATATTCAGGTTAAATGTTCATTCTTTCCGTATTTGTCTAAATAAAACTATAGATTAGAGAACAGGGATTAATATCCAGAACTACAGACTAGGCTACTAAGATTAATACCCAGAACTACAGACTAGGCTACTAAGATTAATACCCAGAACTACAGACTAGGATACTAAGATTAATACCCAGAACTACAGACTAGAACACAGGGATTAATATCCAGAACTACAGACTAGAACACAGGGATTAATATCCAGAACTACAGACTAGGATACAGGGATTAATATCAAGAACTACAGACTAGAATACAGGGATTAATATCAAGAACTACAGACTATGATACAGGGAATAATTTCAAGAACTACAGACTAGAGCACAGGGATTAATATCCAGAACTACAGACTAGGATACAGGGATTAATATCAAGAACTACAGACTAGGATACAGGGATTAATTTCCAGAACTACAGACTAATTAATATCCAGAACCACAGACTAGAGCACAGGGATTAATATCCAGAACTACAGACTAGGCTACTAAGATTAATACCCAGAACTACAGACTAGGCTACTAAGATTAATACCCAGAACTACAGACTAGGATACTAAGATTAATACCCAGAACTACAGACTAGAACACAGGGATTAATATCCAGAACTACAGACTAGGATACAGGGATTAATATCAAGAACTACAGACTATGATACAGGGATTAATTTCAAGAACTACAGACTAGGATACAGGGATTAATATCAAGAACTACAGACTTGGATACAGCGATTAATTTCAAGAAATACAGACTAGAGCGCAGGGATTAATATCCAGAACCACAGACTAGAGCACAGGGATTAATATCCAGAACTACAGACTAAGATACAGGGATTAATATCCAGAACTACAGACTAGGATACAGGGATTAATACCCAGAACTACAGACCAGGATACAGGGATTAATATCCAGAACTACAGACAGGGTACAGGGAGTAATATCAAGAACTATAGACTAGAATACAGGGATTAATATCAAGAACTACAAACTAGAATACAGGGATTAATATCCAGAACTACAGACTAGGATACAAGGATTAATATCCGGAACTACAGACTAGAATACAGGGATTAATATCCGGAACTACAGACTAGAATACAGGGATTAATATCCAGAACTACAGACTAGAATACAGGGATTAATATCTAGCACTAAAAACCAGGAAATAATGATAAGTAACCAGAATTACAAGCTTTATAAAACAGAATTTGATTTTTATGAACTTTTATAAAACTTTTTCATGAAATGTTCATTACATTTTGCATATAGGAGGTCTGGAAACCCCCGGAAAGTCCAGAGATTCTATGATATTTCAAATAATCTATCCTTGTTTATGTAAATTTAGGGATTCCTCTATTTCAGAAACTTCAATTGTAAACATTTATTTAGCGGAAAATATTGTAAAAATAAATGATAAGTTTTGCATAATGAAGACCTTGTTCAAGTATTACGGAACCTGGCTCCGACATATAGGTTATTTAGAACTAAACCTTTGAAGTTTACTTTCGATAAAATATTCTCTCTTCATGCACCTTCTTGTGTCTTCGTAATTATAAAAATACAAGGCTTTTAGGGCGCTTCGCGCCAATCTTCTATTTTAATTGTGAACATGTTTTTTTGTACATTAAAAAATAAAAACAAACAAAAATTTCGCAGATTTAAAAAAAATAAATTTTGGAATATTAAAATTTTTACAAATCATCCATACACCTTCCCTGGGCAAACGCGAAGTCCCACAAAAAAATTTGGGCCCGATTGGTTCAGCCGTTTTGACGTTTATTGGATACAAACAGACAGACAGACAACAAAGTATATATATATATATATATAGATATGTTCTGATCTTCTTATCTCAACCCTTCCTTCCTACGCCTTAAACTTACTCCGATGAGCAAAAAAGTCAGATGATGTGTGAACCCGTAGTTAAAGTTCTAATAGCTCGGTATTAAGGTTGTATATGATAATATATACCCGGCAATATTCTGCAATATTTTCATGATCTTTGATCTTTCCCTCAATATCTTACATTGAGATAGAGCAGCGCATCCTACAGAGAGAAGAGAGAGGAGAGATTTCATTAGATTATCTAGAACCTTTCAACTTGTCTTCATGCTGCACAACAAAATTTGGAACAGAAAGGCAAAATAAAATGGTTTTACATAATATGATAGGACGGAAGACGATGCCAAAGAGTAGAATAAGACTGAATAGGACAAAATATAATAGGGTTTACTGGTTTGGATAGCACCGTTTTTTTTATCAGCTATTGAGAGAGTTCTCTACAAATTTTAAATACCGGGAAAATATGCAAGGGGGAAGAAAGGGATTGTAATGTTCAATGCGCTGAAGGGTTAACCCCCCCCTCCCCACCCCCCCTTAACCCTTCAGTATTGAATTAAGGACGGGGTTGGGTATTCATGACGTAAGGTTTGGTACCCGAAGTAGGACGAACCGAGGGAAAGTTGAACGAATGAAACCTTGCTGTGAAACCAATAATTTGGAAAAATATTGTTCAAGTTGAATATAATTATCTAAATTCAAATCTACTATTCTACCTTAGCTTCAAAATATTTAAAGTTTAAAAATAATTTTTCTGATTTCGAAAGTTTATGCTTCCAACTTAAAGGCACTCTAAGCGAAATTTCTTGTGACAAATACAATGTCATTAGAAACATTTTTCTCATCAATGAAATGGAGGAAATTGTCGTTTTTATATTTTTATAAGTACTAAGATATTTTCCTGCAGTAAAAATGCGCAAGTCAATTTTGACGAGAAAACAAAATTGAAAATAAATAGTCTTCAAAATGATAACATTTATATCTAATTAATACTTGATCAGACAAGGATTTTAAGGGTACCGTTGTGAATCGGGCATTGTCATCTTTGCATGAACGGTCACTTTAAATTAAGCTTACTGTCTCTTTAATAAATTTACAATTTACTACAATTCTAGATAATTAGAATACCTAATCAAATACAAAGTAAAAAACGTTAAAACATTTTTTGGCCAATCAGAATTCTAGATAAGACAAAACCTAATGAAACATATAGGCTTATACAACAAAGTTGAAATATTCTTCTTTTTTAGTTTTAGGTCTGAACTTTTTAGAATTTAATCTTTTTGGGGTTTTTATTTCTTTGTTTTGAATTTTCAAAATTTTGAATATTCATCCATAGGCAAAGTTTTTTTAATCAACTTCATTCTGAATATATTAATTCTGAATTTTAAAAATGTTCTTAAAGTTTACTCTTTTTTTAAGAGAAAAAGACTTTTAAAGATATTTTTACCCCTGAAGGTTAGTTTGTTCTCCATAAATCTAACTGGACTCTCTCTCAGTATTAAATTATACAATTTATAATATATATGTTAATTGAGGTCAAATTCATCTAATCCCTTTAATTTATAATTACAAAGCAATTACTAGATATTTATTGTTATTGTAATTCTTTCTCGTTCATCCTTTCCTCCTTTCCTACTTTCTCCTAGATTCATACTTTCTCTTTTCCATCTTATCTTCAACTATCAAACTTACTCATTGCTGTTTGCTGATCCATATCTTCCAATATCATACTTACCTATTCATGCTTGCTGATCCATCTAACATAGCGTATTATACTTACTTATCAATGCTTACTTATATTCCTCTTATCTTCAACTATCATACTTACTCATTGATGTTTGCTTTTCCATCTTAACTTACAGTATAATACAACTTACTTATCTATGCTTGCTTATCTATCTTATCTTACTTACTCATTGATGCTTATCTTCCAGTATCACACTTACTCATTGATCCTTTCTTGGTCATCTTAACTTCCATTATCATTATCACTCATTCATGCTTGCTTATTTAACTAAACTTCCAGTATCATTATCACTCATTCATGCTTGCTTATTTAACTAAACTTCCAGTATCCTACTCACTCATTGATACTTTCTTATTTATCTTAAGTTCCAGTAACACATTTATTCATTGAACCCTTCTTATTCAACTTAACTTCATACTTACTTACTCATTGATCCTTTCTTATTCAACTTAACTTCATACTTACTTACTCATTGATCCTTTCTTATTCAACTTAACTTCATACTTACTTACATATGGTTCTCGTCCTAATATTAACATATCCATGCTTTTTTAAATCTTAACGTTCAGTATCATATGGGCAAAAACATATCTCCTAAGGAGATTTTTTCTTGTATTTTTCCAAAATGTTTTAGCAACAAAAAGCTATGGATTATTACCAGAAAGGTGGGTGCGAAGCGCACAGTAAACCTAATTTCTTAACCTTGTTCTAAATTTTCTGTTAAAGGATTTTCTGAAAACTATTTTCTTTTCCTCACGTGTATTCGTTCTTCATGTAACTTTAATTAAAATGTCAGACAGCAGTATTGGACAAAACTAGACAAGAAACTCATTTAACCATATTTTTAGCAAGAACATTATTTTAGTAATTTCTAGAAACAATTTACAACAGAAATACCTTGTATCCTGTATCCTGTATCTTGTATCCTGTATTCTGTATCCTGTATCTTGTATCCTGTATCCTGTATCCTGTATCCTGTATCCT
>NW_019396234.1:755438-785213 GCF_000591075.1 Eurytemora carolleeae | reverse complement strand
GTAGAGATAGTACAGTCTGTAGAGATAGTGCAGTATATAGAGATAGTACAGTTTGTAGAGATAGTACAGTCTGTAGAGAGAGTACATTCTAAAGAGATAGTACAGTCTATAGAGATAGTACAGTATTTAGAGATAGTGCAGTATATAGAGATAGTACAGTATTTAGAGATAGTACAGTATATAGAGATAGTACAGTATATAGAGATAGTACAGTATATAGAGATAGTACAGTATATAGAGATAGTACAGTATTTAGAGATAGGGCAGTATATAGAGATAGTGCAGTATATAGAGATAGTAAAGTATATAGAGATAGTACAGTCTATAAAGATAGTACAGTCTGTATAGATATTTCAATCTACAGAGATAGGAGGGATAGTACAGTATGTAGAGTTAGTACAGCATATGGAGATAGTACAGTCTAGTCGTACAAAAGAAAATGATAGCATCGGAAAGCTCTGCTTGAAAAATCCATCAATTACTAAATCCTTAAACATGGAGTTCTTCGTTGCATTGTTTCTACAATGTACGATGTATGGATCTTTAAACTCACTTTTATTAATTATATTTCCAGTATTTTGTATTTTAACCCTTCATTTGAAATACTAAATCCTGAAATATACTTTTTTAGATATTGAAGATTAGTTAAATGGAAAATTCAAAAAATGAAAGCTCGTAACTTTTGATGGAATGAACTAATTAAAGTTAATCTTGTTGGATATTTCCTGTGTAAGTTAACAGATTTGACCAATGAAAAACAAGCTTTTTAAGTCAGTTGCGTTCTTTTAAAATTTGCAGAAAACTGAAAAATTTTAAAGCTTAACAATTGAATTCTTAAAATTTCAGAAAGTGTTGTTAATCTTATGTCGTGTGCGCCTTCTTTATATCATTTTTAATATATAAAATAGTAATCTCATGAACCCTTTGACCGATTTGCCTCAAGCTTTGATTGGGCAACTTGTTAGATCTCGTGGCAAAGCTAGTATATAATATGTATGTACAGGGTTACCCACAAAGAATGAGACTCCAGAGACGATTGTACGGATTTTTTACTCTCTGTTTCCTTATATTCGCGATTCCCTGGAACTGTAAACTTGTTTTAAAATTCTGTGATGGTGATGGACCAAACCTCTGTAGAGTAAAAAAGTAGATGTTAGTTCCACATTTATTGAAAATATATTTCGGTCTGGGTTGACCCTCGTCAGTTCTTGAGATTGTTTCTGTCACAAAGGTTAAAAACATTGTTTGTTTCTTTGCCAAATCATTAAAAAAGCCATTACATTATTATATCTAAGACAGAATACATAATTCAACCTTGTGATCGTACCATTTTAAGAGATTCCGGTCGTCTTTACAGTCTCATCTTTTGTGGGTAACCCTGTATGTAAGATGTAAGTACCTGCTGGATAAATGAGAAGGTTAGAATAAACTAGAGAAGATTAAACCCACTGTTTAATAAATATCCTCGAGGAAATATTAGGTGAAGTAAATTATTCTACATTCTTTACTTTTAGTAGTTGTATAGTGGCAGCAGAACAATATATTGTGCTCCCCTCCCATTCATCTTACTCTCCATCCGTCCTATTAAACTTTTCATGTATTTTCCGTCCTGTTCTCTGTATCTATCAATCCTGTTCTCTGTATCTATCCGTCCTGTTCTCTCTATCTATCCATCCTGTTCTCTGTATCTATTCATCCTGTTCTCTTTATCTATCAATCCTGTTCTCTGTATCTATCAATCCTGTTCTCTGTATCTATCCGTCCTGTTCTCTGTATCTTTCCATCCTGTTCTCTGTATCTATTCATCCTGTTCTCTTTATCTATCCATCCTGTTCTCTGTATCTATCAATAATGTTCTCTGTATCTATTCATCCTGTTCTCTGTATCTATCAATCCTGTTCTCTATATCTATCCGTCCTGTTCTCTGTATCTATCCATCCTGTTCTCTGTATCTATCCGTCCTGTTCTCTGTATCTATTCATCCTGTTCTCTGTATCTATTAATCATGTTCTCTGTATCTATCAATCCTGTTCTCTTTATCTATCAATCCTGTTCTCTGTATCTATCAATCCTGTTCTCTGTATCTATCAATCCTGTTCTCTGTATCTATTCATCCTGTTCTCTTTATCTATCCATCCTGTTCTCTGTATCAAATATCCATCCAGGCTGTTTTCTTTATCATGTATTTACCCATCCTGTACTCTATATTAATCTATTCTGTTCTCTGTATCATGTACCCACCCATCCTATACTCTATATCAATCTATTCTGCTCTCTGTATCATGTATCCACATCGTGTACTCTATATCAATCTATTCTGCTCTCTGTATCATGTATCCACCCATCGTGTACTCTATATCAATCTATTCTGTTCTCTGTATCATGTATTCATCCATCCAGTTCTCTATATTAATCTATTCTGTTCTCTGTATCAAGTATCCACTCATCCTGTACCCTATATCAATATATTCTGTTCTCTGTATCATGTATCCACTTATCCTGTTCTCTATATTAATCTATTCTGTTCTCTGTATCAAGTATCCACCTATCCTGTACTCTATGTCAATCTATTCTGTTCTCTGCATCATGTATCCATCCATCCTGTACTCTATATCAATCTATTCTGTTCTCTATATCATGTATCCATCCATCCTGTACTCTATATCAATCTATTCTGTTCTCTGTATCATGTATCCACTCATCCTGTACTCTATATCAATCTATTCTGTTCTCTGTATCATGTATCCATCCATCCAGTTCTCTATATTAATCTATTCTGTTCTCTGTATCATGTATCCACCCATCCTATTCTCTATATCAATATATTCTGTTCTCTGTATCATGTATCCACCCATCCTGTTCTCTATATTAATCTATTCTGTTCTCTGTATCATGTATCCACCCATCCTGTTCTCTATATAAATCTATTCTGTTATCTGTATCATGTAACCACCCATCCTGTTCTCTCTTTGTATTTTCTTCTTGTTTAGTTTATACTATATATCCGCGGTCTCTCTTTTTTTCACACTGTACAATAAGTTTCACGTGGTTTCTCTTTGTTTCACCCTGGCTGTATTCTCAATATTCTCCCAGTTATCTGTATCTTGTCACCCTGTATGCAGCTGTCCTATGTCTCTACGCTCTAGTGTCTCAAGATTAATGGGTTTTGTGACACCCCAGGTGGTAATTTAAACATTTACTTTTCAAACATTCTCCGGTAATTATAGATCTCCGTAGGACCGGTCAGCTCACAGCTGGAACCAGGTTCAGATAATCCTCTCTTTACCCAAAACCTGGAGACTGTGTAATCAGTGGAACCCTGATCTATAATCTTCTCCTATTATTAGATTCTAAATAAACATTGTCTCCAGGATAATTCCCAGGTTACAGATTTTATGTAAAACAACCAGAATAATCCCAATATCCGGACTTGACATAGGTCCTGATATCTCTCCTGCAGGTCTTGAAATTACCCCTATATGTCCTGAAATTCCTCTTGTAGGTCCTGATACCCCTCCTATAGGTCCTGATATCCTTCCTTGGTTCTGATATCTCTCTTACTGTTCCTGATATCCCTCCTAGGTCCTGTTATCCCTCCTTGGTCCTGTTATCCCTCCTTGGTCCTGATATCCCTCCTTGGTCCTGATATCCCTCATAGGTCCTGATATCCCTCCTTGATCCTGATATCCCTCCTCTAGGTCCTGATATCCCTCCTAGGTTCTGATATCCCTCCTTGGTCCTGATATCCCTCCTAGGTCCTGAAATCTCTCCTCTAGGTCCTGATATCCCTCCTAGGTTCTGAAATTTCTTCTATATGTCCTGATATCCCTCCTATAGGTCCTAATATCGCTCCTAAGTCCTGATATCCCTCCTAGGTCCTAATATCCCTCCTAGGTCCTGAAATCCCTCCTAGGGTTAGAAATCCCTCCTATAGGTCCTGATATCCCTCCTTGATCCTGATATCCCTCCTATAGGTCCTGATATCCCTCCTAGGTCCTAATATCCCTCTTAGGTCCTGATATCCCTCCTAGATCCTGAAATACCTCCTATAGGTCCTAATATCCCTCCTTGGTCCTGATATCCCTCCTAGGTCCTAATATCCCTCCTAGGTCCTGATATCCCTCCTTGGTCCTGATATCCCTCCTAGGTCCTAATATCCTTCTTAGGTCCTGATATCCCTCCTAGATCCTGAAATACCTTCTATAGGTCCTAATATCCCTCCTATGTCCTGATATCCCTCCTATGTCCTGATATCCCTCCTATGTCCTGATATCCCTCCTATGTCCTGATATCCCTCCTAGGTCCTGATATTCCTGTGATTATATAATCTGTGTTGATACCTTGATACTCCCTACGGCCTACACATTACAGGTTCCCTGCACACTCTACAAACACAGGAAATTGCCAAGTTAACGAATTTATTATTCTCCAACCTATATTAGATGTTTACCGATAGTAATCCAATATATTAGCATATGTTCGATAAAATAAATCGTAGGAGAATATATATCTCTTTCTCATTCCTCTCCTTTCTATTTTCTTCAGAATCTCTTCTCATTTCAAATCCTCTTTCTCTTTTTATTTCCACATTTCTTCTCTAAGACTTTTACTTTCCATACATTTATTTCTTATTCCAATTTCCGATAGTTTTTATTTCCGGACTCTTGAACTTAGAAGATGATTTGAGAGATGGTTTGAAGGATCAGCATTATATTTCATGTGCAAGCAGTATTTTTCAGTTTTCTCTAATCTTTCCTTTTTCTTTAATCATCTATCATCTCCTTATCTTTACATTTTCCTTCTCTCCGATAACCCCGTTCTGGCGCCATCTTTTTCTCATCTTTTATCTTTGTGCACTTCCCTTTTCTCATATCTAAGATTTCACTAGTTTTCTCCGTTCTTTTGTCCTAACCTATCAAGCTGTCACGAACTCTACAGTTAGTCCTACAACAAGCAAGTTCGTCTCAACCTGGAAGGATCGTCCTTAGCTCTGAAGTTCGTCACCAATTTTGCATTACTGCAATTATTTAACTCGTCTATAAGTCGTATTCAATACCTCTCTTGTAGCAAAGGAACTGAGTTTTTGCAATAAACTCAAATTATCGTAAACCTTTGATATTTCAAACTAAGATTCTTTGAGCAACATAATTCATAGTTTGATTTTTTTCAATTTTTCAGTTGGATATTTTCAGGATTTCGATCATGTCTTGATTCCGATACTTTCAGCCCGTTCTATCTAAAATCAGGCCTAAGCATATTATTTTATAATTCCGATGAAAGGGTTTCATCCCATATGTATTGCTCCGGGTTCTCCTCTGGCCTACNTGTAGGCATGTAGTGTATGCAGGTATGTATTTAACACCCTACTAACTATCAATTAGGTGAAACTTATCTGATAAAGAGGTTCCAATCATTCCAACAGTTCCGGGGACTTATAGTTTATATCTTCTCCTAGCCGAACCTTTATCTTTATGTTTTTTCCCCTAATTTTCCCCTCCGATATACCTAGTTATATTTACCATTCATCTTCGGGTTTCTCCTTTTTTATTAACTAAATGTGATTATTTCTGCTTTTATTGCATTATGTTTATACTACAAGAGCTTATCATATTATTACTTTCATGTTTGCTTTCCATTGTTTCCTTCATCTCACTTTTTTAAACTGTTTTTCGTAACTATGTAACTATTTGTCTAGGTATATCTGAATATATCGGTGGTAGGTAGGTAGGTTAGGGATATTGTATTTTATCTCCCCCTCCCTAACTAATCCTCAGGTGACTTACTTCCCCGTACATAAACCTATAGTTAGCTCTCCTAGTATACTATCCTGGATACAGAAACAATATGTTACCGAACCCTAAACCCCTCCGTGCTAGATCCAGAGATATATTTGCAGAAACCATAATCTTCAAATCCATAGGAATATCTAAACCTGAACCAGATTTACCAGATATCTCTTTACATTTTTCTAGGGTTTTAAAAGTTTTACGACATACGTAACGTTTTATTCGTTTCATTGTATTTGCTGAGAATTTACCGAATAATCGGCATTTAAACTGTAAATTTATGTAATGCACTAAGAAAAATTACTCAATTTTTTATTTATTTTTTTCACATTGCGGCATAAGGTGTTCTGATACCAAAATTCGAAAATGGCGAAAAAATTCTTACACTCAACCTTAACTTAAATAGAAATTGGGAGGTATATCTTTACAAACAACAAATTTTATTTGAAGATCTACACGTTTAATGTACATAAGCATGAAGTTCTTGTAAAATCACTAAGAACTCCCTTATTTCATTTTTTTTTTACCTTTTAGTTTTACAATTGTTTTCTTATTTTGTTTTTTATTATACCCTGTTATATTTCTATTATATCAAGGCTGGAAGGACTTGATGCTCTAGCATAATAATATTCCCCCATCTCCATACAGAAGAGCAGTTTCATTCCAGACCAAGTTAAACAATTTATCTCAACAGGTTCCGACAAGAAATTAATTCCGTGACAGGAATTTATAAAATGGATTCCACTCCGCTCTATTATTCTTCAGTTTCTGGGAAAATACTCAGTTTTGTCGATACCAGGAGAATATTAATATTGAGGAAGGAGGGACTAGAGATATAGGAGAGATAAAACAACTTAGAGACCTGGTGATAGAGAAGACAAGAATAGATCTATGCAACTAGGGGACCTGGAGAAGAGAGTAGAAGAGGAGGGATAGAAAAACCTCGGAACCTGGAGAAAGGAGAAAGAGAGGAGGAATAGGGACAACCTGGGAACCTGGAGAATAGATTAGAGTAGGAGGGATAGGAAAAATCTGGGGACCTAGAGAATAGAGTAGAAGAGGAGGAATAAGATCAAACTGGGGACCTAGAGAATAGAGTAGAAGAGGAGGGATAGGAACAACCAGGGGACCTAGAGAATAGAGTAGAAGAGGAGGGATAAGAACAAACTTGAGACCTAGAGAACAGAGTAGAAGAGGAGGGGTAGGAACAACCTGGGGACCTAGAGAATAGAGTAGAAGAGGAGGGATAGGAACAACCTGGGGACGTAGAGAAAGAGAATATATTGAAATATTAAAATCTACATTGAATAGTTCTCCGAAAGGGAAGGTTCTCTGACTTTGAAATCTGGACATCTGGTGGACAAAGTAAGAAACCGGGGAAACAGTGCCGGCTGAAAAAGAAAGAAAAAAACTTTAGACAAAGTAGGGCTAAAAAAGATACAAAGAAAAAGAAAAAGAAGGGAAATATTAGAAAAGTGAAAGAAATTCATGTTGTTACAATTTGAACTGAACTGAGTAAAAAGATATCCTTGATTTCTTGTAACTATATTTGGTTCCTTGTAAATTGAGTTTATAAATTGACTAGGACGGAAACTCTAATGTTTTCTCCAGGGAGTCCCAACTCTAGAACTAGAGGATAAAACCATCAGAAACTTAAATTTAACTTAAAACTTGGGATAGTTGGGTGAACCTGTCTACTCCAGTCCAGTCATATCAACTTATCTTCGTCTTCTTTTTCTTCCTTCTCTTCTTTAGCTTATAGTTCCTTAACATATCAACTTTATCTTTTTCTTCCTTCTCTTCCTTAACTCATAGTACCTTCACATATCAACTTTATCTTTTTCTTCCTTCTCTTCCTTAACTCATAGTACCTTCACATATCAACTTTATCTTCGTCTTCTTTTTCTTACTTTTCCTCCTTAACTTACAGTTCCTTAACATATCATCTTTAATTTCGTCTTCTTTTCCTTCCTTCTCTTCCTTAACTGATAGTTTCTTAACATATCATCTTTATCTTTTTCTTCCTTCTACTCCTTGAATATGTTCCTTAACATAATAACTTTATCTTTTCTTCTTTTCATTCTTTCTCCTTCTTATCTCATAGTTTCCTAAAATATTAACTTTATCTTCCTTCTCTTCCTTAACTATATAGTTTCTTAACATATAAACTTATCTCTTCTTCCTTTTCCTTTTTACTCTCATTTCTTTCTCTTTAATATACTTCCTTCAGTTTAACCTTTTAACTTCTTTTTCTTTCTTTTCTGAACATTTTCTATCTTCTTCCATTTTAAACATTGTCTCCCTCCTTTTTATATCTATTGTTACCTTTTCATCTTCTTTTTTCTTTTATATTGTGGTTTTCACCCCCCTTTCTTCTATTTTCTTTTCTTTAAAAATCTCTTTCTCTATATATCTATCTATCTATCTACAAATGCTGAGCTCTATTTGATTGAATGAATTGCTCCGTTCCAGTTCTGAATACTTGTCATCTAAACCTATTCTTGTATTGTTGCTCTGTTCAATTACCTGGAGACAGAATAGTTTCTCCGAATCATCCTGAATTACTGCTCTAGGTTCAGCTTATACTTCCTGCTTACTCCGTCCTGGTCCTGGTTCAGTTATCACACTCCTGTTTCAAACCTGTTTTCTTCTAAAAATGGTTCATCTCCTGGATCAAAATACCTGACACCATGAAGTTTATTATTTAGAAATAACTTTTAACAAAAATTTTATTTTAAAAAAGTTCTGTCGTCTAAAGTTTTCAATTCTCATTAAAAGTTCTTGATTGCCATTTTCAGGTTCTGTTTCCAGAGCTCGAAACTTTTGTGTGGATATCAATCTTGAATACGTAATCTCGATATCCAATATGTGCACTTTTAAATTTGAAGATCAATGCTTGACCCCTCAATTAAAGTTATATCTGATATTATAGATGATATTATGATGGTAGGTCCAGGATCAGATCTCAGGTCCCTGAGTTTATATGTTCTTATAGTGGTGGTAGGTCCAGGATCAGATCTCAGGTCCCTGAGTTTATATGTTCTTATAGTTGTGGTAGGTCCAGGTTCAGATCTCAGGACCCTGAGTTTAAATGTTTTTAGTGGTGGTAGGTCCAGGTTCAGATCTCAGGTCCCTGAGTTTATATGTTCTAATAGTGGTGGTAGGTCCAGGTTCAGATCTCAGGTCCCTGAGTTTATATGTGCTTATAGTGGTGGTAGGTCCAGGATCAGATCTCAGATCCCTGAGTTTAAATGTTCTTATAGTGGTGGTAGGTCCAGGTTCAGATCTCAGGTCCCTGAGTTTAAATGTTCTTATAGTGGTTATCCAGTTTAATATTGTTTATTCTGTTTTCAGGATTCAGTTTTTTTTAGGAATTTATTTTAAATTCGGGGTTTAGTGTCCTAGTGTTTGGATTAGGTTCCAGGTTCCTTTTAAATTGTCCCAAATTACAGCTAGATGTTTTTGCTGGGTCTCAGATACTGGTTCTAGGTTCCATATTTACAAATCAAGTTAAATTTTTTGTCTAGACCTTTAGTGTGAAAATGTAATTTTAAATGTGAACCATGAATTTCTTTCTCTAATAAATAATTCTTTTATTCTAAAAAATTAATATAGAATAAAAAATTATTGTTATTAATTATTTTGATATTCATTGAACATATGACTCTCGGTGTATGATTAATGGGGTGTACAGTGGTGAACAGGGATCGGGGAGGATAGGTTTGAATCCGTTGTTCTTTTCTCTTCCAGGGGTTTGGAGCTATTCAAAATCATTCTTGTACGGTTATCTTTAAATAATATCTGACGTTTAAATTGAAAGAATGTTTTTACTCCAAGTTTGTCAGGGTTTACTCCAAGGTTGTTAATCAAGGTAAGAGTGGAAGTGCTCCGATGTACGAGAAATGTCGTCTTCATATCAATGACAGCCAAAATCCTCATATGACGTAACTGACTATTGGCGGAAGATAAAGTGACAACGTTGCTGGTGAGAGAGGGAAGGATTTTCTCCGATTTTTTGACAGCTGACAAGCAGAGAAAATCCTTCCCCCTCTCACCAGCAACGTTGTCACTTCATCTTCCGTCAATATTCAGTTACGTCAGATGAGGATTTTGACTGTCATTGATATGAAGACGACATTTCTCCTACATCGGAGCGCTTCCAGAGTATCTTACCTTAATAAACAACCTTGGTATACTTTCACTTATGTATTCCTTATACAGAGACAACACTGAACTCAAATAGTCCTATAAAAACTGTGTTGATACAACAATGAAGGGTTACAGCGTAAAGCAAAACATTAAAAAATTGTATTAACAATTTAGTTCAAAAGTTTATCTGGATAATGAGTGCTATGGACGTCAAAATAGATTTTATATTTGCTAATTTCTTCAAAACTGAATGTTAGAAATGTTTTTATACCTATTTCATTTCTAAACTGGAGAAAAAATGAAAACAATTGTTAAAACCAGAAAACTGTCTTTATAACAGGTTTTAAATTGAATCTGGCTCTAGATGAGGCATATTTGTAAAATGTCGTCAGTTTGGGTTTAAAATGAAATTTTTTTTCTTAAATAAGTTTTAAAACCATAGCTTTAAATGCATGATAAATCTATCATTCCTGGGCTAAAATAAAAAATGTCCTACACCGGGTTTTATAGGAAACTATCTATCAGCAAAGTTCAAACCAAAAATTTTAAATTTAGAATGGAAAATACGCACCTTCAAACTAGGGTTTCTCCAGATGGTTGATTTTGTTTCTGTTTTACCGAAACCATTCTAATTATATGATTCCTAATTAATGTTTAATTTATCAACTTTACATGGATTAATGTCAGTTCCGGCAAATCATGTTTAATCAAACTGAACAATATCAAACTTCCGTTTTTATTGAAATATAGGCAAAGGAATTGAGTTTTTGTCACAAATTCTAATTTTCTAGTTACTATGTCTTTCAAAACCCTATGTTGTATACCTTAGATATTTCAAACTATGTATTTTGTTAGAACAAATAATCTTAGTTTAAAATATCAAAGATTTACATTATAAGATTGGAACGATAAAGGGATTAGAAAACTTTAGTTTGTGGCTAAAAAACAGTTCCTTTGGATAATTTTAATATTTCTAATTCTATCTCATTTAAAATTTTGCCAATGTCCACGAAATTTTGCTAACCCCCCCCCCCCCTTCTTGATATACGTAAATCTCCAGTAGATTAAGACCAAGGTAATAATGCAAGGAAAGTTAATTGCGGTTGTGCATACTCTGCGTACATATTGAAACCAGTTCTCTCTGGGCGGACTTTGTAAACAAGAATAGATGCATCAGTGTTCGTCTAGTATCCGAGGAGGCATTTAATTTTGATAATTTTGATAATTCACATAATAGTTTCCTATGACCAGAAGATTTCATAGATTATTTTTGTGAAAATGGATTCCAGGCCAGGCTGTGGAATCCGTCTTTTGTTTACTTTTCCGCCCAAAGACAGTATACTGTAGTACAAAAAATGCGTACACCTCTGAAATAACTTTCCTTGCATTAGTACCTTGGTTTAGACTGCTTCGTAATTGCGTAGCATATTTGCAAAAGCGTAATCTAGACATACATACACTGTAAATTGTTTGCGGCATGCAACGCGAATAAAAACATATTTTCTTTCGATCTTTCTCTGGAAATGGTGTCGGTAGAATTACATATTACATGGATGCAACATATATTTAAGGTTTTCAAGCAATAATCCTTTATCATGCATGGAAACTGTCAAAACCCAAATACTAGACTTTTAACATTTTTAGTATAAAGTAACTCTTAGTTTTGTAATTTTGCAAAATACAACCTTTATTGAAAATTCTAATTAAAAGTAAACTGAAATATGAATAAATCTATATGTATAATTTGCTTGTCCGTCTGTCTATTTGTCTGTTTGTTTGTGTGTCTCCAACAAACGTCAAAACGGCTGAACCGATCGGGCCCAAATTTTGTATGGGACCTCACGTGACCCCAGGGAAGGTTTATGAATGATCAACATTTCAAAATTTGTTTTTAATCTGCAAACTTTTTTGTTTTTGTTTTATACTGTACAAAGAGAAGATGCTGACAGATAAAAAGCCACAATTAAGAGTTGAAATAGAAGATGGGCGCGAAGTGTCCTAAAAGCCTAGTATCATAAATTCCAAGAAACGCAAATATATAATTGTTATCACCAGTTTCGGTTTTTTTACAAACATTTTTTTTCTTATCTTCGATTTTATTGTTTCCAATATATCTTGGAATACAACATAAAGAATTTGTTTTTTTCTTACTTCATGAGTTTTAATATTTATTTCTATTTGAAAAGCGGAAATAATGTTTAGTTGAAAGTTTGGGTAAAAATAGAATTATGAATTAAAAAATGGATTTATCACCAAACCTCTATGTTGCAAGCTAAATTATTCAAATTCTATAAGAATTGAGTTTTTGCCCCAAACTCTTATTTTCTAATCCCTATTTCTTTGAAGCCCAATGTTGTAAACCTTTGATATTTCAAACTATGAATTCTATGAGATAAAAAATCTTAGTTATACAATATTAAAGGTTTGCACTAACGTTGCAAAGAATATAAGTTTTTTTTCAAGTTTGCAGAGCCCGCGATTTACAAACTTCGGCTTGAGCCGCAGTTCCTTAAACCCGACTTTAAGACCCAATCTTCGACACAACTCTGACGACAGCTTGTGTCACATGATTGACAGCTGCAAGATCTTCGGCTCGACTTAAAGGAGTTAGGCCAAATTAAAATAAAACCAACCTTAGTTGGTTTTAGTGGAGAATAAGGCTCAATGTTGAGAATTGTTCTCATAAAAGCACAGAATGCGTCAAATCCTACCATGAAAATCCGCCAAATATAATATTAAACCGTTTTTTTAACTCAACTCTGTGGAAAATAAGATGCGGCGGCTTGAATCCGAAAGCTCAAGCCGTAAATAAGGCCCAACGACAGTTTAGACCCGAGCAGTATTTTCCCGAATTTTTTATTTCACGGGCTCTGGCATATTTATTTTAGACTGTGTTTGGTATAATATAAAGATTTTTTATAGAAGTCTTAATAATCTCTGTTGTTATATTTATTAGTGTGCATTCCTAGCCTGGTATACAGGGATCTAATTAGGGTTTATTGTAGTTTAAACAATACCTTGTAAACAGTTAATGAAAGATAATGAGAAACTTTCTTTATCAGCTGAGCAAAACAAGAGAAGAAAACAGAATATAACAGAAAAGAACAGAATAGAACAGAATATATGTTAACTGAAATTGCTAAAACAGAATAGAACACACAAAAGAACAGAATAGAAGACAATATAACATAATACAAGAGAATAGAAGAAAATAGAGAGGAAAATAAAACAGAATAAAACAGAAAAGAACAGAATAGAACAGAATATATGTAAACTGAAATTGATAAAACAGAATAGAACACACAAAAAAACAGACTAGAAGACAATTTAACATAATACAAGAGAATAAAAGAAAATAGAGAGGAAAATAAAACAGAATATTACAGTATAGAAAAAATAGAAAAGAATAGAACATAAAAGAACAGCATAGAAGATAATAGAAGATAATAGAACAGAATAAAACAGAATATGATAGAATAAAAGAAAAAGAAAACAGAAAAGAACAGAACATATTAGAATAGAAAAGACACTATATGCATTAGAACAGAATATAACAAGAAAGAATAAAATAGAAAAGAAACAGAACAGAGTTAAATTTATGAAGAAAATAGAAGATAATAGAAGACAATAGAAAACGATATAACAGAATGTAATTGAATAAAAAAAAATAAAAAAATAGAACAGAATATAATAGAATGAAAGAAAATATGAAAGGAAAAATGAAACAGAACAGACTAATTTCTGAAGCCATTAAAAAAGAACTACTCAGACTACTCTAACAAATATGGACTACTCGAAAAGGCTCTCTCCTGAATAGTCAATAAATAGGGGCTACTAGTTCAAATAAACAAGTTTATTTGTTCGCTCAGGTTCTAGTTAAATTACTCTAGTTGAGGAAAGAACGGAAACAATTTCAGAAATTGCTCCAATTTTCATGATTGGTGGCATCATAGGTCCAGGGGTCATCTTCTTCCTGAACTATGCACTAAACTAGAGAAATGTGCTGACCAATTACAACTTCCGGTGTACAGCACGCGCCGGAAGAAGAGTTCACATCAATATTTTATAATTGGATGGTAACTGCATGTATCTTCTCATTCTCATTCTCCTCATTCTTACAATTTTCCTCTCCTTCTCCTACGTCTCTTACTTCTCCTACTCAAAACCCAACTTTCCCCATATTCCTCGTTGTAATCTTCTCCCACTTCGAACCCACTTCTAAAATCATTCAAACAAAAAGGAGGACCAGGACAATGAGAAGGAGGGCGGGGAGGACGAGGAGGATAAGGAGGAGAAGTAGGAGAAGGAGGATGATGATGACCAGGACAATGAGAAGGAGGGCGGGGAGGACGAGGAGAATGAGGAGGAGGGTGGGGAGGACGAGGAGGATGAGTAGGAGAAGGAAGATGAGGAGCAATAGGAGGAGAAGGAGGATGATGAGGAGGAAGAAAAGAACGAGGAGTATGGGGAGGAGGTTTAGAAGGAGGAGGAGGAAGAAAAAGAGAAGGGGAGGATGGGGAGGTTTAAGGATGGATACCGGATGTATGGATAAGGGGGGTCAGTAAATGATAGATGTTTAATACTGGAGATGAAACCAAGAATCCGGTCTGAGAGATTTAATGAAATACTATTATCATTTAATCACAATAAATAGAAGATAAATCATTCTTCATTCACATCTCCAAGAATAGATAAATATCAATAATGCGGGTAAGATCAAAATATAGAATGTGAAAAATAAAGATTTTAAACTGGCTGGGAAGCTTACAGCTTACCAAACACCGGTATCAATTTACTCCATTAAATCTAAATACTGCAATTCCTTCTATATTTTGGTAAGTCTCCCACTCAGAAAATTAAGGCGGATAATTTTGTTTTATTGAGCACTTTAGGTTTATTTAATCAAGGATAGGAGTAACCAGAGACCGTTGAAACTTGATGAAATCATAACTACCAGATACATAGAGTAATCATACTGGAGTAATCAGGGAACGCCAATCAACAACAGCCCGGAGCAACCCAGAGAGGGAGGGTGCGCAAGCCTTAGAATTAGGGAGGGCAAGCCTTAGAGGGTGGAAGGGCAGAGAAGCCGGGAAGAGAGAAAGGTGAAGTCTTAGAGGGAAGAAGGGCAATGCAGATAGGGAGGGAGGGAGGGCAATCCACGGAGGGAGAGAGGACAACCCAGGGAGAAAGGGAGTGAAACCCAGAGAGGAAGGAAGGCCAAACCTTGGAGGTAAAGAGGGCAAGCCTTAGAGGGAGGAAGGGCAAGCCTCCGAGGGAGGGAGGGCAAGTTTTCGAGGGTGGAAGGGAGATGAAGGGAGGGGAACCTAGGGGGGAAGGGAGGTGTTAAAACGAAGAAAAAGAACAATTGGCAGTTTTCATATTTGTAGAAAAAGAATCACTTTCTGTTGTTTCTTCGTAGGAAAAAAATAGATTATAAATTTCTTAATTTTTCATAGAATTTCACGATATTTCCGATCTTGACTTCATTATGAAGCGCAAACCTATGTACTGTAAATTAAAGTAACATAACAATAAACTTAATAAATGCAATTTCTGCAATATACTAAGAGATTACACACAACACTTTATAGCAAAGAATTCGGACCCTGGGTACTGGGCAGGTATGCAGCGCCACCAATTTCTAGTTGTACACATAATTAGAAGATATACGATGAGATGAACTAGATTGGTTTAACTCCAGGTTTGAAATATCTTCTGTACTGGCACACTTCTGTCATATTATGATGGAGAGAGATCAGATTACTACCATTAACTAGAGTCATGTGATCAACATTCTTATATATACGTAAACATACCTTACACAGAGCAATCAGTGCACGCACACATGCTCAACATACGTAGAAATATAACGATATTTAGAACCTGGTGTATTTTACAATTCTTATAAATACGTAAACATACCTTACACAGAGCAATCAGTGCACGCACACATGCTCAACATACGTAGAAATATAACGATATTTAGAACCAGGTATATCATACAATTCTTGTACGCAAACATACCTTACGCAGAGCAATCAGTGCACGCACATATGCTCAACATACGTAGAAATATAACGATATTTAGAACCAGGTATATCATACAATTCTTATATATACGTAAACATACCTTACACAGAGCAATCAGTGCACGCACATATGCTCAACATACGTAGAAAAATAACGATATTTAGAACCAGGTATATCATACAATTCTTGTACGTAAACATACCTTACGCAGAGCAATCAGTGCACGCACATATGCTCAACATACGTAGAAATATAACGATATTTAGAACCTGGTATATTGAATTAAAAAAAAAGAAGAGGGGGAAATGAAAAGTATAAAAATATTAATAGATCTCTTACTATATAGAACAGCAATCAAGGGAACGGATCTTGCAAACAAAATTGTTCAATGAGAAGGTTCAATAACAGATCTCAAAGAGGAAGAGACGGATCTAAAACTATGAGAAACATGGAGAATATTTCACATTTCTTGTTGAGACAGATAGATATCTAAGAGAAGCTAGGTATTAAGAGCTACGGCGGATATATTTGTATTGAAAGCTAGGACGTAAAGATCAGTATAGAGAGCTAGGACGGATATATATGTATAGAAAGCAAGGACGGATATCTGTATGGAGAACTAGGACGGATATCTGTATGGAGAGCTAGGAAGAATATATCTGTATGGAGAGCTAGGACGGATACATCTGTAGAGCTAGGACGGATATCTGTATGGAGAGCTAGGACGGATATCTGTATGGAGAGCTAGGACGAATATATATGTATGGAGAGCTAGGACGGATATCTGTATGGAGAACTAGGACGGATATCTGTATGGAGAGCTAGCACGAATATATCTGCATGGAGAGCTAAGACGAATTCGAATATATCTGTATGGAGAGCGAAGACTGAAGTATTTGTAAAAACTAGGACGGATATCTGTATGGAGAGCTAGGACGGATATATCTGTATGGAGAGCTAAGACGGATATATCTGTATGTAGAGCTAGGACGGATACATCTGTAGAGCTAGAGTTGATCTCTGTATATCAAGAATAATCTCATGGATTGTTGTTTCATGGGAGAATATTAAATAGAAACCTGATCCATCTAACTTCTAGACTCTGTGTGAGGTATTTCCATATTTTCAAATGATATGATACCTCCCTCCGGCCCCCTTTGAAGCTGGTACCTCTTAATCGTGCTCACCCCCCCCCTCCCCTCCTTCATCCTGCAGGCATCTATGGCTTGAGGGAAGAGTGAAAGACAAATATAAAGGTTTGGAACCTGCAAGGATTCAGGCAAAGAAGAGCAGATGGGTCTAGTGTAGTCTACAGAATACACGCCTTCTCCTGGTCCCGGTATATACTGGAGACAAACAAGAACTGTTAAATATATACCTAGAGACAACACTCATACATTAATCATATCTTATATCTATAGAACAAGGTGGAGACTGGGAATGGAAAGGAAAATATTTTACACCGCATCTTGCTTTTAAAGCAGCCTGAGCAATGAACATGTCTAGTTCTGTTTTCTGCTGGTTTTAAACATTTTAAGATAGAAATTTGTTTGGCTTAAAGATTAGAGACTTATTATTTGGATTTAAAGTTTTAAAAGAAATATATAGATAAAAAGATTTTCACCAGCCTGCATGTAATATGTATCAAACACTAAAGAACACTGCAACGATTTAGAATCTAACTAGCTGAGCAATTAGTTGTATACACTCAATGTAAATATATATCTATGTATATATTGTATATTGTACTGCAAACCCTTTACTAGAAGTAACATGACTCTGATCATATTTACGATTAAACCTTCCTAATTTATCAACCAGTAAAACAAATTGTAAATTTCTAACCTTTAACCTCTTCTTGACAATATGGTAAATGACAGATAGGTGCACACATGTCTGCAATGTATTCCAGGTTTACATAATTAGAAGAACTGATCCAGAAACCAGGTTTCAAACATTCTCGGAGTTGAACCGTGTTATGTATTGTTTACTACAGGGTGTCCCGATAAACATGAGAATTTATTTAGAATAATAGACTGTAAAAAATGATGGAAAAACTCCTGAGCATTCTAAAATGTGGTTCACTGTTTTACTTTCTAGAAAATTGAGATATTTCGAGTTTTTCTTGATAAAGATTAATTTAAACTTGGATAAAATTCTTATGAATTGTTATGATCTGAGAGTTACTTATAAAAACATTTATTCCTGTTTCGAGGATTTTTGGTAATGAAGACGACATTTAAATATTTTCCAGAAATGTTCGAAAACAAGTTGGAAGCTGAATGTTATTTTAAAAAATAAAATCAAAACATATTATGAAAAATCAACTATATACAAATGTGGCGAAAGATAATCGATGACTATAGGTTGTAATATCTGAATGATTTGTTTGAAATTAAATAGATTTTTTTACGGTCTAAGTCGTATGTTGCATCTTTCTGAATTTGTATGGACACTGCGTTCTTCGGTATTAGTCGTTTTTAACAATTTTCTCCTTATAGACGCAACAGATAGAAGTAAGATTAGTAGCGATCAAAAAGGAATGAAGGGTACTGTTGTGAAAAGGGCGTGTAACTTAAAAACGAACCTGAAAACGAATAGTTTTCTGGTTCGTTTTTTGGGTCGTTTTTTTTGGTTTGTTCTTGCAAATATCTCTCTCAGTTTTGAAATTTGGTAAAATGTAAGCAAAGAAAATGTTTAAAATAAACAGTTTTGAAGCTGCTAAAACTAGTGAAAATGTTGTGGAACCTTGTAAGAGTGCAAAAACCTGAAAAGTCTAGAAAAACGAACGTTGCTAAATGCTCAAACTTACGTGTAACTTCTGAAGGGCATCGTGTTGATGCCCCGTTTTTAAACATTCAAACTGTTTAGGCTTTTTAAATTGGCTTCACAAGAATCTGAAATGCAAATCCTATTTCAAAATTGAATTCTAGACAAGTTTGTTTTTTATTGAAGACAGCAACATTTTTACATTTGAAATTACGTATACATTCCCTTTAAAGAAAGCTGTGCCATAAATTAAATCTTGTAAAAAAGATAAGACCGCAAACTGGAAAATAAATGAATGCGAATCTGTTGAATATTTGCGGTGTATCCGGTTTCTGCAAATCTTTAGTTTTATTCATTTATTGCAAAATCATTGTTGCGAATTATCGAAGTTTCCCGAATGACCAAAGTTTTATTATTTTTATCAGTCAGAGTAATTAATGATATTTTTATCAGTCAGAGTAATTAATGATATTTTTAAGTTTTTATTTTAATGTTGACAAATCATTCTTTTGGAAAATTAATTTCGGGTGTAAATAAATTTCAATTTGGCGGGTAGGAGTAGGGTTGTATGTTAGCAGGTGGGGTTGGATAATTGCTTCTAAATGTATTAAACTTTGGGGAGTATATGTTCATCTAATCAAAGAGAGTAAAAACGCAGAGTAGTAATACAAATAGAACAAAACGAAATATATTTTTGAGTCCATATTTACTTTTTTAACTTTATACCTTAGAAATGAATATCCTTTTAAAAAAATAGTTTTTATATTTACTCAAAATTTGCCAAGCCTTAGAAAAAAAACTAAATTTATAAAATATTTGGTAAAGTTTGTTCAATATTTTATTTAAATAAAAATATTACAATAAAATAAGGAAGCCTAGTTTTTCATGAATTTAATCTGTCAGTTAAAAATGAGAGTTTTATCATAGAATTTAATTTTTTTACAATTTTTATTTTATCTGCAGGACAGCAAATGCGATGGGAAGGAATAGGAATTAGTTTTAATTTTTTTTAGAATTATTGATTAAGCTTAATTCTCTACGTTTTGTGAGTTCTGTGTTAGTAAGAATGTTGTATTCATGTAAAGAGGGGTAGATGGTAGCTAGTTTCTGGATAGAGTGATTAAGTATAATGAGGGTTGGAGATTGCATAATTACAGTCTAATTACCCACCCGGAGTTGGATAAAATGACAAATTGATATCTGGAGGCATGGTTCGATCAAAACCACAACATGCTCCGCTGCTCCTCTTCAATCCGGGAAAACGTTGAAGAAAATCATAAACTTTTTCATAAACATGTCTACTGTCTTACTTCTTCATAAACATGTCTACCGTCTTACTTTTTCATAAACATGTCTACTGTCTTACTTTTTCATAAACATGTCTACTGTCTTACTTTTTCATAAACATGTCTACTGTCTTACTTTTTCATAAACATGTCTACTGTCTAACTTTTTCATAAATATGTCTACTGTCTAACTTTTTCATAAATATGTCTACTGTCTTACTTCTTCATAAATATGTCTACTGTCTTACTTCTTCATAAATATGTCTGCTGTCTTACTTTTTCATAATCATTTCTACTGTCTTACTTCTTCATAAACATGTCTACCGTCTTACTTTTTAATAAACATGTCTACTGCATACTGTCTGCTGTCTACTATCTAACTTTTTGACTCTATAACGTCACGAGTATTGCTTTTTAATCCTTTTCTCCTACCCTTCTTAGTTAGAACACATTAGTAAAACTCCGGGGAAAATATTCTTTACTCGCCAGCTGACCTGTTCAATTAATTCTTTTATATTTTGTTAAGTTTACAAGATAAGAATTATATTTTGCTAAATGTAGATAAAGCATTGTTTTTGCAAAATAATTGCACCATCACTTTGCTTATTAATACCCTCCCCCCCTTTCAAGCCACCTGCAGTACTTTAAGCCCTACCCTGAGTATGGTTGCAAGATAAATGTATCCCTGCGGAGGAGTTGATTAAAGGATAAAAACTGCAGGAGGCAGTAAACCATGTCTAATTGTTTTCTTCAACACGTAGAAAATAATTGTTCGTTCCCCTGGACTTCAGTAAATATTTCACGCCTTTACACCTTTAGTAAAAACATTTCGTGCATTATCATATATATATTTTTTTATTTCTCCGCTCTACCTACTCGTCCATTCGTCCAGAATCCCCCCCTCCCCTTCCACCCTTTGACGCTAAATTGTTAAGAGGGATATCGGATACAAGCTGGTAAACTAGATCCTTTTCTCTTCATCTATGTATCTAGGCTTCCAGTGCGCTTTGCGTCCTTCCTGTGTTAACGATTATGCGGATTTTTGATTTCCAAATTTTCAAAAATCGACATTTTTCAATTTTGCAAATTATTTCAAGTACGTAATGAATATTTGATTTGATTTAATTGCTTACTGTAGCCTCTAAGTTTCTAACGCACTTTAAATTCACAAAAAATTGTTAAAAATTAATTTCCGTCCTTGATTGTGTTTTGAGATTGCAAAGAAATTTAACAATTACAAAAAAAACAAAAGGAACATTTTAATCTATGTCAGTGGGTAACCTATGGTTTAAAAGAACTTTACACTCAAATGAAAAAATGAAAAAGGGCATACACGATTCACATTGGAACCCTTTAAACATTCGTTTCAGCAAAAATTATGAAAATATCTGAAAATTGATAATTTCCAATTGTGGTTCCTCAAAATGAATTGCAGATTTATGCAGCGATTTTTCAATAATATTGCATAAAAAGGTTTAAAGGGGGTTACCGACAATGTATGTTAGCTGAACTGAGAATGTAGAATTATGTAGAATTTTTTTAGGATTCATTTAATACATAAAAAACGTTTTAATGATGTACAATTACTGAGTTTGATGCAAAGTCGACGTTTAAAACCATCCATTTGGGTGGTTACGTTTTGAGAATCGATTTTTTAAAAACTATTAAATAACGACGACGATAAATGTATAAAAAATTCTACAATAATATAATTAAATGTTTAGGAACATATTTCTCGAAAGAAACTTGTCAATAAATCAATGTTGGAATCAATTATTTCGTTTTCATCATTACATTGAATTTCTTATTCTTAACGAATTTGCTCGCAGATTTCTACAAATTCTTCAAATGTCGTCTTTTCAATAAAAATTCCAGAAAATCTACAGTAAATGTTTGTGAAGAATGAGAGATTACAGAAACTACTAATTAGATATGATTACTTATTTTTGATGATAGTTTTTTTTCCCATCCTGTTCCTAAACAACTAATTAGTTTACTGTAGAATTTTTGTAACATTTTTTGTCCTCGTTATTTGATAATTTAAAAAAATCGATTCTCAAAACGTAACCACCCAAATTAATGATTTTGAAAGTAGACTAAGCGCTCAAACTCAGTAGTTATACATCATTAAACGTTTTATATGTCTTAAATGAATCCTGACAAAAATCTCCACAATACTGCATTCTTCGTTCAACTAACATACATTGCCGGTCACTCCCTTTAATGTTTACAGGAATACTGTAGTGAATCTAGCATGCAACTCTATTAAATGGAGGTAGCTAGAAATTACGTTGATATCAGTCACATAAATTTAAAAAAAAAAAAATAATCCTAAGGTAACATTTATAGTTTTAATAAATATAAAACTTTTGAACTATGCTAATATCAAATAAAAGCTTTTATATTGCAATTTGAATCCAAATTGAATGAAATATTAGACTTTGATGGTTTCAAATATATTCCTCTCCTTTACTTTCATCTTGCCATCTATCTCAGTATTATTATTATTTTTATTATCATAATCCCCTGACTCTAAGATAAACTTTAAGTCGGAGTCTAATAAACAGAGAAACCGCTCCACTATTCTCTGCTCCCTATTGTTTATCCTACTGGAGCTAATTAAACCTAACTAAACATTACAGGTTCTGTATACACAGATAAATCCAGTGTCTTACCTAGAACAACGCCATTGAGAAAGACTCGAACAAGAATGAAAAATAAACAAAAGAAAAAACTGTGAGAGGTTTAAGTTAAAGGATTACTCGAGTAGTTACAGGAAATATTCAGATGATAAATTAAAGGAAATATTCAGATGATAAATTAAAGGAAATATTAAGATGATAAATTAAAGGAAATATTAAGATGATAAATTAAAGGAAATATTGAGATAATAAATGAAAACTGTCAACATCAATTAGAAAGATTGATATCTACGGAAACAATAAAAGTTCGGTTTCTAGGATTTCACATCTCTAGACTAAAGAGAAGGACTGGAGCCTGAACATAGACGGATAAATATGAAGGGTTGGATCGGGTTAAGAATGAAAAAAAAAATCTAAATTAAAGGGAGTGTTCGCGAAAAATGAAAGGGGGTATAGGCTTAGTGCGATAATATGTTTTAATTAATTTGTTTATTTCTCTTGTCGCTTGCGCAACTATCTAAGAATGCCGCACACCACTCACAATTTTCGAAATTCGTTGAAAACGTTTTATAAAAAAATAAAATATTATAAAATATAAACTATATACAAATGTGGCGAAAGATAATCGATGACTATAGGTCGTAATATCTAAATGGTTTGTTTGAAATTAATTTGATTTTTTACGGTTTAAGTAGTATGTTGCAATTTTCTCAATTTGTATGGCCGCTAAGTTATTCGGTATGAGACGTCTTTAACAATTTTCTCCTTATAGACGCAACAGATAGAAGTAAGATTAGCCGCGATCAAAAGCGCTTTTTTATCGCATTAAGCCTATACCCCCTTTCATTTTTCGCGAACACTCCCTTTAAATAAGGAAAAATAATAAATAAAAAAGATACAACCAAAAGAAATATTTGCAAAGATAGAATCTTTAAAAATTAAAAGCAACTTAAATATTTTAATTTTTTTGATCAGTTGCCGCAGATATTATGAGTCATTAAGAGTCAATGACGCAATTTATAAACAATTTATAAAAATCCAGCGACTTTCCTCTGTCTATTTGTAAAATAGTCAGTAGTGGTTACACTAAATAAGTTTTAAGGCGATAATATACATACTTTTTGACAGTATTCTTAAATATGGGATATATAGCAGAAGAAGAAGAAGAAAAAAGAAAATGAAACAGAAGTGAAAAAAAGTATAAACTAAAACTTGTGTCAGTTTCTCACATAGTCGTTTAGAATAGGGTGGGGAGTGGGGGGGGGGAAATGTTAAGGTATAAATAGAAAGGATGGAGACAAGTTTTTTAAAGAACAAGGCTGACCTCCTTCACTGTGGTTCAAAATTGACCGTTTTTATCCTGCTCCGGGTTCTAAACTGAAATAGTTTTTGTGAAGAAAATAATAGGAATTTAGTCTCATGATAGGATACTGACAACACGCTAACCACTGGACAAATAGACCACCAGGATAAACTTACAGATTTAATCTTAAAACCCAGGGATAAAAAATTCAAGATAAAAGATACAAAATTGAATTCCGAGATATCAAAAACAGGATTATATGTTAGTACACATCATATCTATGAATACGATATGAACCTAAGAATACAATACACAATTTTGAGTTTGTGGCAAAGACTCAATTCCCTAATGGATACAATATGAACCTACGATACATTTTATACATCAGAATACAATACAAACATATAGATACAATATACATAAGGATACATTAATATGAACTTATGAAAACAAAACGAATATAAACCCAATTCCAATATGAACCTATGAATGATTACAATATAAACCTATGGATACAATACTAGTTTAGGATACAATATGAATCAATGGATACAATTAAAATCTATATAATATGAATTAATTAATACAATATGAATTAGTTAATACAATATGAACCTATGAATTCTATTGTCTTTGATATTTATATTTTTGTTTACATAAACCAACAGTTCCTTTTAACTTAATCTATGAGGAATGAAAAGACTGTATTCACGAAGGTTAAATTTATTCCTAAATATCCTATTCTTGAGGCGGGAAACTTTTGAATATTTATCCCGTATTTACTTTCTTCACAAAGTTATGAATATGAAATGAGAAGAAAAAGTGGAATTATGGCCGGATAAACCTTGTTCTGGAGTTTTCATGCATAAAGTAGCAAACTGATTTCGAAGTATACAGTATATGAAACCTAGGAGAGTATCCAGTATAAGAAACCTAGGAGAGTATCCAGTATAAGAAACCTAGGAGAGTATCCAGTATATAAAACCTAGGAGAGTATCCAGTATATGAAACCTAGGAGAGTATCCAGTATATGAAACCNAGGAAATGTTTGGGAGGGGGTGAAATGGATTGATGTTAATGATACAGTTCAAGTATGACACACTGTAAGATGGATTAGAACGTATTCATATCTTTCAACTGCAAGATCATAAACATAGTTGATCATGATATACTTCACGGAGCTAGCTAAACACAGGACCAGGATATTTGATTAGAATCAAGGTTCTGGGTCACAGCTTCAGTTTCTTTCAAGAAAATCAGGAGTAAAAATAGTTTAGGAAACTTTTTCTCCAGGATTCGAAAACTCTGTGTTTAAAAATATGTAGAAATTTGTTCAGATTGTACCTAGCTTGATACAAATATATGTTTTGATATGTTGGCAGGATAGATGGAGAAATATTGGCTTTCCTTCAAACCAATTTTCCACATCAAAGCAACAGTATTTTTGAACCTAGGTTTACTCCAGAGAAAGATTAGGTCTTGGATGGTCAATACATCTGGAATATAAATATAATCTAATATTCAACAGGACGGGGAGGGGAGGAGGGAGTAAAAGTGGAAAAAGGAGAAAAAGGGAGAAAATCTTGGATATTTTTAGGAAAATAAGGAGGAAATGTAGAAAGTTGGTTATTTTGAAGATGCGGAAAAAGGAAAAGATAAGACGAAACTGGAATGAAAAAAATCCCAGAAGAACAGAAATAGGTAAATGAGGCGGAAAAAAAGAAGATTAAGAGTAGTTGGGATTGAAGGAGGAGAGGTGAGGAGGAGAAGTATTGAATATTGAGTTATAAAAGAAAGGAAACTGGCTGGAATTATTAAAGATTAGGAACTTGGAGATGATATGCAGAAGTTGGGAAAGAGGAGAAGTAATTGAGATGAAATGAAGGAGACTGTTTGGATATTCTAAGATGAGGAAAAGAAGAGAGAAGAAGGACATTAGAAGATATGAGGAGAGAATAGAATAATAGAGGGATAGAATATTTAGATGAAGGGATAAAATTAGTTGGATGTGGTAAAGATAAGGAGACGGAATGGAGCTAGCTGAGGATTGAGGATGATTAAGAGACGGTATGGATAAACCTTAATAGTAGTGAAGATGGGAGGAGATGGAAAAGGAAGAAAATGTATTTGAGATGAGGGAAGAAAGAAAGGGTTAGCTTTATCAAGGTAAATCATGCATATATTATATATTCAATGTACATAAATAGATTTTAACATATACTTGTAGCAAATATGTTTTTAAAAAGATGTTAGGAAGCGTAATCAGTTCATTACTTCAAAATTAATGTTTTCTTGCACCTGAGATAAAAACTTATTCGTGTGTAAAACCGAGAGTAAAACCTTGATAACGAGCGTTTTAAACGAATGCTGTTTCGTTAGTTAAAATCAAGTAAAATAATAAAAACAGTTTTTTCTTCAACATAGCTTTTAAATTCTATCCAAGGTTGAGATAATCCTTTCCTGCAAGTATTTTGAAAGCATATTTAAATATAGGAAAACTATACTCCAGGTTCTTGTGTTACAAAGCTCTAACAGTAATACCCAGAGGGAGGAAAGGGATTTCAGAATTAGAACCTGGGAGTAGTATTTGAAGTAGAACCTGGATAACAAGAAGTAAAAGAGTAGAACCTTAAGTAGAACATGGAGCAGTATTTGAATTGGAACACGATGAGAAAAAGTACAGGACTAGAACCTGGCAAACAAATAGAACTTAAGTCAACCCTGAAGTAGAATCTGTAGTATTATTTTAGTTAGAACCTTGGTTCAGGAGTAGAAGTAGGGGTTCAGGAGTAGAACTAGGGGATCAGGAGTAGAACTAGGGGTTCAGGAGTAGAACTAGGGGATCAGGAGTAGAACTAGGGGTCAGGAGTATAACTAGTGGTTCAGGAGTAGAAATAGGAATTTAGTAGTAAAATTAGAGGTTTATGAACAAAACTAGGGGTTCAGGAGTATAACTAGGGGTTCATGAGTAGAACTAGTGGTTCAGGAATAGAACCAGGGGGTTAGGATTGAACATACGTACAATAAGTATATACATAACAGAAGGATTATTGACCTGTATTAGATGCATTAGTCTGTACATGGCTTCCTAGCCTGCAAAACAGTTTTATATTCAGTAATCCTGATTATGTCATAATCATCCACTCTTACATTTTTGCATTTTTTTAAACCCTTGTGACGATACCAGTTCTACATTTACCTCATGTAATCTATCCAGCCTAGATTGGATTGGTGGCTGTACGCTGCGTCTAAATAATTCAGATTTAAAAACCTGTCTGTGTCTTCTAGATTCTCTGATTCATACAAACCTGTTTTCTCCGTGTATGTAAACTAAGTGGCATGTAAAGGGTGGCTCCCAACCCAACCAGGAGAATAATGAGGGGAGAAACCAGTGTAAATGAGCGCTCATTAAGCCAGGGTGGAGCTGCATTGTTTCTAATGTTTAAAAAGAGGTTCAACTTTTTCTAGCCCCGAGAATCATTCCTAAAATTGGTAATAAATTATCTTCATTTATCAAACTCTTTCTTCGTTAAAATTGAATCAACTCTTGAAGTTTGAACCTGTAAACTAGTTGGTGGTCTACACTCTGGAAGTCCGATACAATTCCTTTAATTTGCTGTGATCTGTGGCGACTGCTCTGGGCCCAGGTGTAATCTTAACCTAGCCTAACCCAATCTATATCTATATATAAATTTGGCTTGTCTGTCTGTTTGATTGTTTGTTTGTTTGTATCAAATAAACGCCAAAACAGCTGAACGGATCGGGAGCAAATTTTGTGTGGGACATCCCTTCACCTCCAAGGAAGGTTTATGAATGATCAAAATTTGAAAATGTTGAATGTCATTAAATTTTGAAAATCCACGCATTTTTTATATTTTACACTTTATACAAAGAGAAAATGTTTACAATTGAAACAGAAGATGGTCGCGAAGTGCCCTGTAAGTCTAGTATATATGTTTTTTTTTAAAACTATCTCGTTGATGATTAAGTTGTGTACAGTGTACACTTTAAGAAATAAAACTTGATTTCATTTGAATATGGAGACTGGGAATTTGTTCAACAAAATAAAGTCAAAGGGGGGATTAAGAGGTATAAGGCGGCATGAGGGGGCGATAAGGGGGCATGCAGGGGGAGAGGAGAGAGGGTGGGAGTGGGAGGGGTGAGAACCATTGATATTCGGCAGGTGGTAAAGGATTAACACCCAATTGTAACCAGGAGCTGGGGTAAGGATTAGTAGTGCACACGGTTACACAGGATTATGGATTCACAGTTACATAGATATCTAGGGTTCAATAAATCAATCAATCAATCCCTGATACTCCCCTAGCTTAATGCTGATTTTAAACTGAACCAACAACTAAGCTAAAATTAGGCTAGTCAGTAAAACCATATCTTTGCCTTGTTCTCCTACAATCGTATCTGTCCTCTGAACCAAGAGATATTAAATAACGGTGCAAAATTTTATCCAGTTACTCTTAAACCGATGCATGAAACTTCCCCATTGTATCATATGTATAACACGCTGATTGGTCCCTGTCCCAGCAACCAGTGACTTTCGATCACAAATTGACCAAATAAACATACTTTTTCGCTTTCTTTTATACTTTTTAGTCTGAAGATGCGCTTTAAATAAATAAGTATCAGAAGTTTCCAGGTTGTTGAATTCTAGACCAAAACGGAATTGAATTCAAGTTAAAGAAATTGAACGCACCTTGCCCTGGTTAATCCAGGGTTATATCAATATGTGTTCTTTACAATTATCAGCAATCAATCCTTATCTAAGCCTTACCAAAATCTACAACCAATCATCAAACTATAAAAAGTTCCCTTGAGAGAATCATCAATCCAACCATTAAACTAACTGTTATGTCAATGTTTAATATTGGGACGGGTGAATGTATGTTTAGTATGAGATGGATCCTAGATAGGTTTTGTTGATGGATGTTTTGATGATTCTCTGATACTGATGAGTGGAAGGTCGTGAGTTCATCCTGGTAATCACAAATTACAATTTTAGAAACTTTCATGTAAACCTGATTTTCAAATATAGTTTCATTATCTCTGAATTTAAACTTTTTATTGATTTTTATGAATCGTAAATTAGGCTAAATAAAAGTTTTCATAGATTTTACTCAAATTTATGATGGATTTAAGAAGTTTTATCACCTATATCTATCAATTGAAATTTACAGAGATTTACAAGGGTTGAACCAACTTTCTTTGATAAAACAAGATAGCAGAGCTAGGATTGATTGTAATGACCTGTGTTGGATTCTCCTTGTCTAGTTTCAAACTTGAAACAAGGAATTTTTATTACTCCTGGTGGGGGGTCCAGCAAAATTCTTCTAACCGCAAGTTACTCAGGAAGGAACCCGGGATCCAAGATCTCAGAAAACCTGGATCAAAAGAAATTCAAGGAATCTGTATTTGGAATTATTTACCATCCATGATCCTCTGTTTATTTACTTTTTTACCTGGACCAATTTCCTTCGGATTCTTTCAAGATACTCAGATATTTTTAGAATACTGAAAAACGACAAATAATCCCAAATACAAAGAATAATTACAAATATAAAGAATAATCCCAAATACAAAGAATAATTACAATTATAAAGAATAATCCCAAATACAAAGAATAATTACAATTATAAAGAATAATTACAAATACAAAGAATAATTACAAATACAAAGAAATATCCCAAATACAAAGAATAATTACAAATACAAAGAATAATTACAAATACAAAGAAATATCCCAAATACAAAGAATAATTACAAATACAAAGAATAATTACAAATACAAAGAA
>NW_019396234.1:742999-755428 GCF_000591075.1 Eurytemora carolleeae | reverse complement strand
TAGAACGAGAAACCCAGGATAGAAAGAGAACCCAAGGATACAACGAGAAACATAAGATAGAAAGAGAACCACAGGATAGAAAGAGAACCACAGGATAGAAAGAGAACCCAAGGATACAACGAGGAACATAAGATAGAAAGAGAACCAAAGGATAGAAAGAGAACCACAGGATAGAAAGAGAACCACATGATAGAACGAGAAACCCAGGATAGAAAGAGAACCCAAGGATACAACGAGAAACATAAGATAGAAAGAGAAACCCAGAATATGACTAGAAACCTAGAATATAACGAGAAACCCATAATATGACAAGAAACCTATAGAATATAACGAGAAACCTGAAATATAACAAGAAACCGTGACAAATTGTATTGGAATGTGGCGCCAGCTTGGCCGGTCAGACTCCTACAGGAGACTCTTAATTATGTGTTTTATTTGAGGAACAGTGACGGGGGTAATTTATAAAATATTTCTGAACATTTAAATAAATATAATTTTGGAGGAAACAGGATATAAGACAAACCTTACAGATATTCAGACCACACAAACTTTACAAATTCCGGATCAAAAATAACTGAAAAATGTGTTCTTGAGGCATACTTTTTATTCATGTATTCCTCTGATCCATTCCTTCCACCTATCCATGCATCTATACATTCTTCCATCCATCATTCCTTCCACCTATCCATCCATCCATCTTGCCATCCTGATTTACATTTTTACCGATATTTGACCCCCGGCAGCTTGAATTTATTAAATACAGACCTTATAAAAATTCTTTCTGTAGATATATTCATAGTTTAAATATAAAATAAAAAATATATAAAGTTGATTGATGGGGGGTGGGAGAAATATGAACAATGAAACTACATTATTACACTGTTTTATCATGAAGAAAATTGAAGTTTTATTATTCTAGTTTATTGTACAATAAAGAGTAAAAACCTGAGTGTTCCTTGGTCCTTGATCCCAACACGATAATACAAAAATATTAAATTTAAATAAAACTTGAAATTTAGAATCCTGCAACAGAACAATATTTCTCCATGGACTCTAAATCTCTATTCTAAATGTTTAACTAAAATCCACTTAAATTCTTCCTTAGGATTCAATTCAAATGGATCCAGATGGCTTTTTGTACAATTCAATTTTCTTAATCTAAAGCTGTTTTCTCCTGCTTTCATCTACCTTACAATTCAGTTTGCTTTTTAGTTTTTCTTCCTTTTCTTCAATTTTTTCAGGATTATGTTTTTTTTACTTTGTAAGTTATATTGGTCTTGAACCATCTATTTCTTTTCTGAAAGGAATTTAGTCTTGCCATAAACTCTGATTTTCTCATCCCTATATCTTTGCAACCTGATGCTGTAAACCTTTGACATTTTATACAATAATTATTTGTTATAACAGAATGCATAGTTTAACATATTTAAGGTCTACGGCATTGAATCAATTAAATCATTTATTTGGCTACAATTTTTTTTAAATTCACATTAAAATGAAGCAGAAACATATCCCAGTCTGTTTTCAAATAAGCTCATCTCGGTTCAGCATAATAATAATGAGATCTTAGCAAAGAACAGAGTTTGTCTCAAAGGCTCAAAATCTTTCTATCATTCTCTATCTTTTAATTATTTAATTCTATTTGTTTCTAATTATTTCTATTTCTATTTGTATGTAGATTGTACAATGTTTTTAATGTATTTAATGATCCATAATTTTGTCCACATTTTTCCTTTTATAAATTTTCCCTTTTCCCATTTTCAATTCCTCTCTGTTGGACATATTTTTGATGCGTAAATTTTCTAATCTCTTTTCTCTTATCTGTTACGCATATTTTCATCTTTATTAGTTAATCCTAGTTTTCTTTCCTTATCCATTTAAATCCATGATTTATGTAACCTTCCTATTTCACCTTTTCACCCTGTAGCTTTAAAAATAAAATCTTCGTCTTTTTTTATGGATACCATCATTTTGTCAAAGTTCTTTGCTCCCCTCCTATCCTTCATAAACATCCTAAAAAGCTCTATAATAATATTTATCTCTCCAGATATATATATATAAATATATATTATCCGATCCGGGTTAATTGACTGGGACATGTCACCCCATCATTTATAATTCATTAAACAGCTCTAAAAGGGGAACACTCCCATCATACAATTTTACACCTTAGACCTGACTAGACACACTTTCTAGACTAATGATTCTACAAATATGCTAGATTTTTCAACAGTTAATAGTTTAGTTTATTTATCAAGGTATCGTGGGGGTCCGTTTTTAAGCAAGGTTTGACACATAATCTAATATAATGGGGGTTGCTAGGCTACATTAATACAATTACATTTGTGTTTTTCACTTGTACAATAGAAGTAATAACATTTAGTTGCGCATTTTCCGAGTTCAGGCCTCAATCTTTGATTCTTCAGATGGGACAATATTTAGGCCCTTTTTTAAATACATGTATATAACTTATAACTAAATATGCCCTTTCAAGGAGTTTTTAACATAAGTCATATGATATGGAGCCCGTATCCGATTTTTCTTCAAGTCGTGGATGCTGATATGATAATTCTTGAGTATAAACTATTGAGTCGTTTAATAGATTTGATAAATTTATATTTATCCCTCATTTTCTTATCTTCGATGGGAGATTTTTGACAATTTTATTACAGAGCTAATTCCTCAGATGAAAGATTTAGGATATTTGTTTAATTTAAAGTATCACAGCCGACATTGTCTTAACAACTATACACTGATAAGATATGTTTACAAGAAGTAGGTAGCTCCCCCATTCTTTCCGTAAATCTTAGCTCCGGGGTTTATTACATCTGTAGCAGCGTAGTGGTTTACAGGAGCCATGTATCCAGGTCTCATCGAACCATGGAGACGAGGTGGGGCTCCAGGGGGAGGAGAAGGAAAGAAACTCTCCCAGTTGACGTTAGGATGAGGTTTGGTTTGCGAGTATATCTGCTGCCTGCAGTTACTAGTAAGAAGAGGACTACTGTACTCTGCAGAGGAGTCCGTGTACAGTTCCTCGCTAGTTGTTGGAGTAGGAGGCAACTTTCGGCCTATTGTCAGCTTCCGGTCAGGCCACTGGGACTCAGTCTGGTCAAACTTAGGGATCTGGGTTGTGTAATATTGAGAATTATCAGAGTATGTATGGTTCTTGTAGTTCTTGTAAAGGATGAACACGATAATAGAGATTAGAATAAAAATAACGGTTACAAGGATTCCAACAGCAATCCCCATATACTCCGTCTCCCACCAGGGCTCAAGAACAACTATCTTATGATCAGGAATCTCAGGATGAAGATCAACCTCTACCATGTGCTCCCGGTTCTTCTTGACCACGTTCTCTGTCTTCTTCACTTCGGGTTCGGTGACGATCTCGTAGAACTCCGTCTCATCGTTTCTCTCCTCCAGGGGAGGATAAGGGATGGAGGTTGTGGGTCGTACTATCCCTGAAAAATTAAATCATTATAATTCTTGTTGTCTAGGTTTTGTAGATATTGGTTTAGGTTAAGGAATGATAAATATAAGATAAGATCAACGTTACTTTGAAGTTGAACCCTCATTATGAAGATAAATGTACTTCTAAGAAAGGAGAAATATAGAAAATCTATTATATTATGTGGAAGAACCCTTTCAGCCTGGTTTAATAAATAAAAAGACGGAGAATGATATTGAAGACGGGAGCAGAAGGGGTAGATTATAATTCTTTTATCCGTCTTGATGCGTTAAAAGGAACTCAAGGAAGCAGAACTAAACCTAAAATGTTTACCTGGTTTTAGGGATTTGCAGCCTTTCAGCTCAACTCTCATACACACGGTTCGGGGATGATAACTGAATGGAATAATCCGAACCCTGGATGCAACTAGAGCAGGTTCAAACCTTGTCTCAACTTCTGTATAGGTGTCTCGGTTCCCAGTAAACAGTTCAACTCCAGAGCTATCCTTATAATCGGAGAAATCTTCCATTCCAGGTTTCCAGAATTGAACCAAGAAAAATTCCGCAAACTCCTGCCCGAGCCCGTTTGCAAACCTACCCTGAGTAACAACTCCGGTAACGGAGTGCTCTTCTCCTAGATCTATCTCAAGAAACTCATCTACTCCGGACGTCTCCGAGATAAAGGACTTGGGACACCATGCCCCTCCTCCGTTGTTATTATTTAACCTGGCCTGGAGGGGGCCCACGGAATTTATCTCATACGAAGAACTTGCACTTAGTTGAGCATTGGTTATTCGTCCGTTCTCCATACCGAGGGGTTCGTCACATTTGTCTTTTCTCACTATACCTCCCTCCGCTAAAGCTGCTATGAGCAGCACAGTTAGCACGAACATGCTTGTGCGTTGGAAGCTAGAACTTGACTGAAGTCTAGCCGAGTGTGGTTCTCCGGCCTAAGCTCAGAAAGCCGATTCCACTCTCTCCCCCCGGGCCCTGGACGGACCGGTACATCTAGGATTCGTGTCGGTACGAGTAGATCTCAGGAAAGATTTAATATTTGGAAAAGATTGTATCTTATATTTCATATTAATTAGTGCAGAACAATGTTAGAAATAAAATATTTGAAAAATTGCAATTGTGGTGAAAATAAAAAAATTTTGTGATTCATATATACATGTCACAGAAATTTTTGTTGCTAAAAAATATGTGAGTAAGAGGAGAATTACGATCTTCTCATTCATAATTATATTTATAGCAATCAGTGATAGTATAGATAAACAAGCAATCAAATTACAGGGACAGACAGACTACCTTTTTTCCAGAAATAAAAAGACACAAGGTTCTCAACACAGAAAGAAAACGGACAAATAAATAGACAAACGGACAGACAGACAAATAGAGACAGAAAGACGGATAGAGAAATAGACAGACAGGCGGATAGACAGACAGACAGCTACACAGATGGAGATTGAGTGTTTCACTGAAAAATATGAAAAATATGAGCAGAAAAGAATAATTATATAAATATTTCTATATTTAAGGAAAGATAAATGTTTGTTAGTATGGCCAGGCACCCAGACCCTGCTTAGTGCTCATACTTCTACCCACTCCTAGTCCTCATCATTTATCTTAAATATTACATCCTACTCTTCTCCATCCTACTCTTCTCCATCCTACTCTCCTGTACCCTACTCTCCTGTATCCTACTCTCCTTCCTACTCTCCTCCACCCTACTCTCCTGTATCCTACTTTCCTCCACCCTACTCTCCTCTATCCTACTCTCCTCCACCCTACTCTCCTCTATCCTACTCTCCTCTATCCTACTCTCCTCTATCCTACTCTCCTGTATCCTACTCTCCTGTATCCTACTCTCCTCTATCCTTCTATCCTCTATCCTACTCTCCTCCATCCTACTCTCCTCTATCCTACTTTCCTCTATTTTACTCTCCTCTATCTTACTCTCCTCCATCCTACTCTCATTTATCCTGCTCTCCTCTATGTTACTATTTTCCATCCTACTCTCCTCTATCCTACTCTTCTCTATCCTACTCCTAGTCCTAGTCCTCATCATTTATCTTATATATTTCATCTTACTCTTCTATATCCTACTCTCCTCCGCCCTACTTGCATCTATCCTACTTTCCTCTATCCTACTCTCCTCTATCCTACTCTCCTCTATTCTACTCTCCTCTATCCTACTCTTCTCTATTCTACTCTCTCCATCCTGCTCTCCTCTATTCTACTCACCTCTATCCTACTCTCCTGTATCCTACTCTCCTCTATCCTACTCTCCTGTATCCTACTCTCCTCTATTCTACTCTCTCCATCCTACTCTCCTCCAATCTACTCTCCTCTATCCTACTCTCCTTTATCCTACTCTCAGTTATCCTACTCTACGTCATCCTTATCTCGCCATCCTTCTCTCCTCCACCCTACTCTCATCTATCCAACTCTACTTCATGCTACTCTCTCCGCCCTACTATCCTCCATCCTACTCTCCTCCGTCCTACATTTCTCCATCCTACTGTCCTCCAACCTACTCTCCTCCATCCTACTCTCCTCCATCCTAATCTCCTCCATCCTACTCTCCTCTGTCCTACTCTCCTCTATCCTACTCTCCTCTATCCTACTCTCCTTTACCCTACTCTCAGTTATCCTACACAACCTCATCCTTCTCTCTCCATCCTACTCTCCTCCATCTTACTCTCCTCTATCCTACTCTTCTCCACTCTACTCTCCTCTATCCTACTCTCCTCTATCCTACTCTCCTCTATCCTACTCTCCTGTATCCTACTCTCCTCTTTCCTACTCTCCTCCATCCAACTCTCCTCCATCCTACTCTCCTCCATCCTATTCTCAGTTATTCTACTCTCCTCCATCTTTATTTTTCTCACATATTTCATTTATTATGTTCGTCGTGTTCAGTACTTTTAAAACCTGAAATTAATCAATGTTCATTTACCAAATTTTATAATTTATATTCTGTAGTAAAACTATTTAAAAGAATTTATGCAAATTTTGAAAATATCCGTTTAACCGAACTTATTGAACTATTTGTCAATAAAGTAAAGAAAACATTTTTTTTCGTTAATTGTAAATATTGAATTGAATCTGAAATATCTAGGAAGAGCAAGGTGAATAGAGAAACTTTACTCCAGAATAAATAATACTATAAAAGTTTAAGATTTGATTTACATTTTAATTCTTTTGCCACAGCATAAGATCTCTCATGGTTCTCCAAATTGTCAAGAATCTCCAAGTTTACAAGATCATTTAGGGTTGCGACAATCTTTGGTATCTAGATTCTCCAGGATTTCTAGAATCTCCAAGATTTAAAGATTCTCCAGGATTTCAAGTTCCTCCATGGTGAGCGAAACTTTTAGAGCGGGAATTGGCTACCAATGAGACCTGATCTTTACAAAAGATATATCCAGCGGTTAAACCGACTAATTTAAGAAACAAAAGTTTGGCACTCAAGTTTTCAACAACACTGATTTTCAACTTCTTTATATTTTCAATTATAAAATTTTCTCCAGGTTTTTAAGCTTTTCTTTTTGTCTATGTAGAAGAGTTGGGTTGTGGAGTTGGAAAGATAATTAAAACTGCCGCAAGGTTTCTAAATAATCTCTCCGGAGCTAAACATTAATCTTGTAATTTCAATTCTCCACCTGGAGACATCTAAACTTGAATAGTTGCAAAGCATTAAACTCTCTGCGGTAACAGCCCTGGGTCATTCTGTTAAGAGTTAAAAAACTCATCACAGGACTCCGAGCAGTCCTGGAGTCGATATCAGAACTCAGAGCAAACCTGGAGTCGATGTAAAAACTCATAGCAAACCTGAAGTCGATATAATAATTCAGAGTAATCCTGGAGTCGACAATAGAAAATAAATGTAGTCTATTTATAACAAGACCAAGAGTTGATGTGGCGTCCACAACATGGTTCAGGGCAAGCCTGAGTCGACAACTGCAGGGTTTAGTCTAGAGTCGCCAGTAGTCTAAAATCTTTCTTCGTATCGACAGCAGAGCTCAGACCTAACCTTTATTCGACAATAGCAGTCAGAGCAAGCATGGATTCGTTAAGAGGACTGATAGCTAGCCCATGGTCGACAAGAGGTCCCAGAGCTAGCCTAGAGACGACAGGTTTCCGAACTATAATTAGGAAATGTAAATACCCAACCAATGCTGGTCTCTTGGGAACCTAAAAATGTCTGAGGAGAAAACAAACAGAAGGTTTGCTGACTGAGCAGGAATAAAATAAAAGAGAAGAAGATATGAAGATATGAGTCTAGGGAAGAGAAATTTAAAGTCTCCAGGTGCCCCAATATATTTATTATAAGCAGTACATCTGCCTGTATAACTCTTTCTAGTCCAGGTGTCTGAAATCTAGTTTCTTCCTCGGAATTTTTTTAATTAGATTAATCGATTTTTAGTTAAATTTTAAAATAAGGAGTTTCAAGGTTTGTATATGTTAGGATTGGAACGAATTAAAACTATTGAGGGTTTAATCAATTAGTTGTCAATGTCAAAATAAAACCGTTTTTCCATCTAGATCTGGAATGTTAAGATTTTATAGATATCAATTGATAGATAGATAGATAATTAGAGAAGTAGATTTTATTAAGTTTTAAGGCAAAGAAGGCATAAAGAAAACCCTAACCCTAGTTAGGCCTAAGTTGGGTGTGAAGCAGGAACATTTTAGATGATGATATAAATCGGTTTTAAAATTAAATTGAGTTTGTGTTAGATAGATAAATAGATAATTGCATACTGCATTTATAAATAATGCAATTTTTAAGCAAAGAAAAATAGGTTTAGGGATTAAGGCGTCATGATCGGACAAACAAACAAACATAGATTTCTTCTTTTTATATGTATGAATATATATATATATACATACATATATTAATGTTCTTCACGTTTTCTCTGCTCACAAACAAAAATATAGAAAATGATGTGAATTCAATTTACAATTTGTCGGGTGATAAATGCAATTATGGGATACTTTTAAGAAAAGACGGATTATAAAATAAATATTCTAGGATTGTGTTCCCATGAATGATTATATATTGGTGGACGGACCCAGAGTAGGACGCGTGGAGGAGGAGCTGAACCCTGATTACCAGGATTATCTCAACTCACTAGAGATAGTTCTCACGCGGATCCGTCCAGCAAACCTGGGATGAATCCCTGTGGTTAAACCCCTACCCTGAGCTGAATGTATACTCATGGATTACAGGACAGATGTATGTATATTAAATATAGAAACCGTCGACTGAGGGAAATGGTTTAAACAAAAACATAAACATTCTTGTCTTAAACTTTTCACATTACAGGACTGAGAAATAAATATTAATAAACAAAATAAAAGAGCATTATGAACATTGAACATACATGGACATAATTGGAAATAATTAAATGAAGAAAATGAAAAAATTTAAGATTTTAGACAATTGAACAAATGACAAATATTTTTGATTCGTAGACTGACGTCATGGACTGGGAATCCAGATAAATGTTCTAAGGATTAGCAAGTTTCAATATTTCGTAATCTTTTAAAATTAGAAAATTTCTTGGTAAATAGCCTGCTGTTTTATTGATAAAAGTACAAACTATTTCTTAATTCAGTTCTCAAGGAATACTTCTTCTTCTTTATGTCTATCAGAAGAAATAACACATTCATTAAAATTTTTAATGAAAATGTACAGTGAGATGTCAGAAACGCTAGAAAGCAAGTTAAAAAAAAACATACAAAGCATGTTCTAAAAACCCGCTCTTTTGCATTTTCTATTTAAAAAAAATTGAAATAAAAAATCATTATGATTATACTGCTTGCAGTATACTTTTTAAGCTTTATGTTATACTTCTTCTAAATACTTTATTCCTTCTCAACAGCATTTGTTCTAATCTTTACATTTTTGTCTTCATCCAGTACAGTGTACAGTACAGTACAATACAGTACAGTACAGTGTACAGTGTACAGTGTACAGTGTACAGTGTACAGTGTACAGTGTACAGTGTACAGTGTACAGTGTACAGTGTACAAAGTCTAAGGTTTGTCCAGACAAAAAGTCCTTTGGATAGGCCTACCCCCTAAAAGTCAAAAACATTAAAATATATTTAAAATTAAGTTTTGGGGAAATACACAATTCCGCACAAATAAAACTGATATTAATATATCCTTGTTCCAAAGATTTCTATAGTGTACACGTTCACAATAAAGTTGCATTGAAGCAAATCAAGCTGGTTTTAGCTGTATTGTTTACTACAAAGAAGTAGAAAGACGAGAAACTTTTATTTTGTGTGTTCTAGATTGTATTTGCTATCTTGTTTTCTGTATTCTGTATTCTTTATTCAGTGTTAAGTGTTCTGTATTCTGTATTCTTGTTTTCTGTAATCTGTATCCTGTATTCTGTATTCTGTAATTTTGTTATCTGTGTCATCAGGTATTCTTTATTTTTTTCTGTATTCTGTATTCTGTTTTCTGTATTCTGTATTCTGTATTCTGTTTTCTGTTTTTTGTTTTCTGTTTTCTGTTTTCTGTTTTCTGTTTTCTGTATTCCGTGTTATGTATTCTGTATTCTGTATTCTGTATTCTGTATATTGTATTCTGTATTATGTATTCTGTAATTTCCGTTATCTGTGTCATCATGTATTCTTTTTTTTCTGTATTCTGTATTCTTTATTCTGTATTTTAAGATGATAGTTGTTATGAAAGGTTACCTGACATAACTAATTATGATTCTAATTATAATATTATTTGGTTTGGAATCACTAGTATCTATATTCTCTATCTCTTTCTCTCTCTAGCTCTCTCTTATATATGAATCTATCCTGGGTTCTATAGATTGAATCTGAGGAACTTGATTAACTGAACCCTTCAACTCCTTCAGTCTGATTATTCACAAGTCTTACATCCTTCATTAATATATTCTCTGCAAAGTTTGATGCCCTTTTTGGTCTTACATTTTCCTTTCTTTACTCTAATTTTATCTCCATTTTCCTCGCCTTTTCTTTACAAAACGGTTTTAAATTTTGATTTAAATCAAGCTCTTAAATAGCATGGATACAAATAAATATAGAAGTCAAGAGAAGCTATCAATTAAAAAACTTCTCTTTGGTTTCTTGTAATCTTATAATTATAATCTCACATTATCTCACAAGAAGGGGATCATTCATTTGGCGTCCCGTTTTGCCGTCTCACAGTCTGTATGTTCACTGTTCAGTGTACATACCTGGTACACCGAGTTGGTACAGTATCTATATATAATTTTGGCTTGTCTGTTTGTCTGTTTGTTTGCATCCAATAAACGTCAAAACGGCTGAACCGATCGGGCCCAATTTTTTTTGTGGGACATCACGTTACCATAGGGAAGGTTCATGAATGATAAAAATTAAAAAATGTGTTTTAAAGGTTTTTAATTTTGTAAAAAAAATTTAAATTCTTGAAAATNCTCCGACTATTCCAATGTGTATTATACTATCTCAATGATTACTCGTATTATCCCAAGGCTTACTCGTCCTATCCCAATGCGTACTCCGACTACCCCAATGCGTACTCCGACTATCCCAATGCGTACTCTGGCTATCCCAATGCGTACTCCGACTATTTCCATGCGTACTCCGGCTATCCCAATACGTACTCCGACTATCCCAATGCGTACTCCGACTATCCCAATGCGTACTCTGGCTATCCCAATGCGTACTCCGACTATTTCAATGCGTACTCCGGCTATCCCAATGCGTACTCCGACTATCCCAATGCGTACTCATACTATTTCAATGCGTACTCACACGATCACAGTGCATACTTATACTATCCCATTGATTAATTGTAGTCTCCCAATGCGTACTCCGACTATCCCAATGCGTACTCACACTATCCCAATGCGTACTCACACTATTCCAATGCGTACTCACACTATCACAATGCGTACTCACACTATCCCAATGCGTACTCACACTATCACAATGCGTACTCACACTATCCCAATGATTGCTCGTATTATTCCAATGCGTACTCCGACTATCCCAATGTGTATTATACTATCTCAATGATTACTCGTATTATCCCAAGGCTTACTCGTCCTATCCCAATGCGTACTAAGACAATCCCAATGCGCACTGAGACTATCCCAATGCGTACTGAGGCTTTCCCAATTCGTACTAAAAATATCCCAATGTGTACTAAGAGTATCCCAATGCGACTATCTTAATGAGTACTCGTCCTACACCAGTTTACTCTCTGCCAGCCTATATTTACTCAGTTTTCCAGCAGTCTCCCTCGTGAGTTTACTCAATGTAATGATTTATTATTTTGTTTGCAAAACTCTAATCCTAGATATTCTGATCCTGTATATTCTAATCCCGTTCTATTGCGGGATTAGTCTCCTCCGTGCAGGGTTAAATATTTTCTACTCATAACTCTTCCTTTATCCTTTAACCTCTCACCTTGGAAATAACTAAACCCAGCTTTTGAGTTTCTAACCCAGAGAAATCAGATAGATTCTGCAGGGTTGGGAACATTTTTTTCCTTCATTCAATCCCATTTAATATTTTGCTTTACTTTCACTAATCTCATCGATTCACTCTCTACTTTACTATCCTAACCTATAAATCCTTAACTCTCACTAAAATATTCAATCCTATTCTCTCACTACTATATTCAATCCTACCTCTCTTACTACTATACTCAATCCTAACCTCTCACTACTATATTCAATCCTACCCTCTTACTACTATACTCAATCCTAACCTCTCACTACTATACTCAATCCTACCCTCTCACTACTATACTCAATCCTACCCTCTCACTACTATACTCAATCCTAACCTCTCACAACTATACTCAATCCTAACCTCTCACTACTATACTCAATCCTACCCTCTCACTACTATACTCAATCCTAACCTCTCACTACTATACTCAATCCTATCCTCTCACTACTATACTCAATCCTACCCTCTCACTACTATACTCAATCCT